>NC_133033.1:15622500-15912500 GCF_048771995.1 Taeniopygia guttata
TAATTTGCTTTTGCACCCCTTCTCTTTCTCAATCAGGGTTCAATCTGAAGGCAGCAACTGAGAAACTATTCTTTCACTGAAAGGGTATGCCTAGGTTGTAGGAGATGGGAAAATGAGAATTGGAGCTCTCATCCATAAACATTAAACAAAGCTTATTTCAACAGCCTGTTCTGTCTTTGTTAGAATAGTTGGAGGTATGCCAACCTAAAAAGCCCTAAACCTGCTTTAATTTAACTTTCACCTAGGTCTTTATGTGTCATATCCTAACGAGGCACAGAGCTACTTCTGTTTTCCTTGCATGTTGGATAGCACTTTCATACATTGATTGTGGAACTTGGATGGGTTTTTTGGAGTACCAATGAGGTTTTTTTCCTTGTGTGGGCTGTTCAAATAGCTGTGCTACTGGGAAGACAAACACTTAAAATTGAAAAATATGATGAGGCAAGGGCTGTCAAGTATTATGCATCAATTTTGTACTTTGCATGCTGAGGTCTTGACCTACTTGAGGTCTCTAGGTACTTTTGCAGTGTAAGTATTTAGCAATGATAAACTGCAATGTCTGGCAGAGGGATTTGGTGTGCAAGGACACCTGAAAAAACAACCTTTAATCCTTTCCCTGAAATGAGCTGGTTTCCAGGTTTCTGTTTTTTTCAGAGAGGTTGGACAGGGTGCTTCCAGTCAGTGTGTGCTGGCATGCTATTCAGTGCTCAGCACCTTGTTTTAATAGTTGTCAGCCAAGTAATATTGATAGAGCTGACTTAATGGACTTTTTTTTTACCCCTGCATGTGTGTTGCATTAATTCTTTGAAAGTATTTTTTTTCCCATAATTAATCAATATACCAGGAAAAGCCTGTTCACCAATAATGTCTGAAAACAGTAAAAAGAGCAGAAGACCGGAAAGCCCCCAGATATCCCTAAATAGCAACAACAAAATGAGCTGTAATGTGGTCAGGGGGAGAGCTGCTTGTTGCCAAAGGCACTTGCTAAGAGGGGGACAAATTATGAAAGCCCACCATTTATCTTGGATTTTTGAATTAAGGAAAATGTAATTGTGTTCTCTAAATAAAAGAGTGGAGTAGTTATGTATTGTTCCTTACAGTATTAAATGACTTGTTAATATTAATAGTTTCACAGCTTGTCACAAAAGGCCTTGGTGTTTATTCTTGGTTTTCTAGATAGTCTGATAACAGATGATGGAACTAGACAGGCTAAAGGGTCATGGCATTTTAGAAAGAGATCCTCTAAATTAGTATCTCAAGGACCTTTTAGAGTTAGAGGTGTCCCCAGGATAAGCTGTTACTGATCTGAGGCCATGGATACAAGTGTTTCTTGCTTATTAAATGCCCCAAATGTGAGTAGATTTGTGTATAATTAAAAGGCTCTGTGGATCAGCCCTGGCTGAAAATGTTTTCTGACTTTTGTATGGGTAAACAGCGTTACTGATGTTTCTTGACAACTTTTCTGCAATGTCATCTACCCTATTAACAGCGTCTATAGGGGATGGGCTTATTTTCGTTCTGTGCCATCAGAGTGCGCATAAAGAATGTGTATCTTGCTTTCATAGCAGTCACAGACCAGTCGTCAGGAGCTGACTCACTGCTATTTTGTAAGCAGGGTTTGCCTTCCTTTTATGCAGTTCTGCATTTTTCCATTCCATAGTCCATGGTAATTTAGATCTCAAGTGTGCTGGTGTTAAAAAGCCTGCTTCCGAGTAGATCTTATCTCCATGTATGTGGCGTGTACTTGGCCTAATTTGATACTAATAAAAGTAACTTTTGATTATTTCACTTTTTTCTAGTTGGGTCCTAATCATGTTGTGTTACAAAGGCACTTCCCCTGCAGCTAACATACATGGTCATTAACAAACAAGTATTAATGGTTTGGAGGGAATTGTATTTGGTCTATTAGTTATTGTTACACTGTCAAACTTGTAGGGGCTTGTTTTCAAATTTTCCTGCACAATATTTGACTTTCTTGAGTTTCAGATTGTCTTGTTCTACTTGTGTTGTAACTGAGCTTTGCTATTGGGATGTCATGGTAGGGTGGGAGTGGTAAAAATGGGCCACTGGAAAGATGCAGAAGGAAGGTGATGGCCCCCTATAACTTGAACATTCAAGTTAGAATTTCTAGTGTGTAGCATACCTTGAGTAACAGTGGATTCCATTACTGACTTCCAAAATCACTTAAACTCACTCTCACACCTTAGTAACACTTTATTCATGGCAAGTCAGATAGTTTCTTGTGACTTTTTACTACTTGCTTTTACTTGGCTCAGTTAGATGATTTTTTTTTCCATGCTGGCATGTTTAGAGGAAGTAAAGTGCCAGAAATCTTCAGTGCTGTCATGATTTTTATTTTTTAATGAAAAGCTTTTCTGAAAATAACTGGATACCAATGTGTAAATCAAACTTTTCCCAAAGTACTGCTACCTTTGTAATTTTTTTATAGCTTTCCTAGGTAAAAGTTGGAAGATCAGATTGTTTTAATTGATGTTTTTGCAAAACTTGTGTGGCTGGAAAACTGACAGTAGTCATGTGAATTTCGTATTACTTCTGCATGATTAAAATCAACAGAAGCACTCTGGGCTACTACTAGAAATACCATACCATACCAGAAAAACCATACAGGAGACACTAGGGGAGATAACCCAGCAGAGACTTTTTTTTTCCTATTCCTCGTATTTTGTGGTAGCTCCAAGGCTGAGCACAGTAAAAGGGAAAGATGTAAATCATTCTTAGGGAAAAAGGTGGACGTGATACTGGTTTTCCTGGTAGTAGCCAGGAGGCTGCAGAGAGGAGAGAAACAATAGGAAGCTTTTTTGTTTCCTGGGTGGAGTTTTACATTTGGCACTGGTAAGTGGGGGAGCCTGATCTGAAGACATTGGGGAACGGCAGCACCTTCCCTGGGAGCTGCTGGACTTCAGCCTGGGTGTTCCTGCAGGAAACTCCACCCTCTCCTTCTGTCTCTTTGGTACGTTTTCTAAGCCTCGATGTCCTCTTGTTACTGCTGGCAAAAAGTTACATGTGTGGGAGATATGCAAATGTATTGTAGTGTTCTGATATAATTTTAGCACAGGAAAAGAGCAAGCTCTGTACATAGGTATCACTAACCGAGCTGCAGTCTTGCAGCTCAGTCTGTTTAGTAGAGCTGTCAAACTTTGAAAAGAGATTTGCGTGGATGTGGGGTATAAGATCAAGTTTGTAATTTTGTAAATTTAAAAAGTAGCTTCTATCAATCCACAGTTCTATAAATTCCTTTAGAGACAGTAGAAATTGTCTGAATGAGTGTAGAAGAATTGTATAGTTCAATGACATGATAATTGAGGATTTCTGATTATGTGAATCTTATTATTTACAGCATATACTGTTGCTGGAAGAATACTGGCTTTGCAGTGAACAACTGAGGTGGACTTTATCTTCTCTTGTTTCTCTTCAGTTTAAAATTCTAAGTACTGTTTCACCTTTTCTCTTTTTTTCTTTGTGGCTTTTTTTTCCCTTGTTTTTTCTTTTCTTTTTTCTTTTTTTTTTTTTTTTGGTAATTTTTTTCCAGGTATAAGGAGGTCTTGATGATCTTGTGGGAGAGGAATGAATCTGCTAAAATCATTTCTCATATGTGCAGGGTTAAGTATCACACTCAGGAGGGTAATGTTCCAGTGGAATTGCAGTCTCCCCATAACAGTTTAGACTTTGGTAAAGCAAGTGGATGAGTCATTGCAGGGATTTGATGGCTGAAAAGATTGATTAATAATTAATTTAAAAACAAGATGCCCTTTCCTCTGTGTCCTAGCTTTCAGCCATTCAAAAGATCATCAGATTCCCACATGTAGTTTAACATTTGAGTACTAAGGATGTGTTTACTTTGATGTCTTTCCCTGAACTGCAAATGTTGCTTTGTCTTTGCTTTTGCTCACACATTATTTATAGAGATATAAATGTCAAATTTGACTCAAGTGTTCTGATGAGGTTACTGCACTTAGAAGGAGCCAAATGTTCCCATTTGGTGTGCTAGGGTTATACTTGCTTGCCTCATGACCTTTTTGAGTCACTGGTATTCCAGGTGCTTAATGGATAATGGTATTCCTGATTTTCAGGAATTCCTGTATACAGGTTCTTTGCTTTTCTTCAGTCGACATTTGTCAGTCAAGGATTTGTAGTTCTACAGGTTTGCATTTGAGCTGGGTGTCTAATGGGAAACCCTGGGTCCAGGGTGCTTTCTGCCCTTATAATGGGCAGATGGGATAATGGTACAAGTGGAGAATGCTGCTGACTGCAGTGTAACCCTGAAAGGATGACTCAAAATGGGCCTTTTGAGTTCAGTTAACAAAACTGTTTGAGGGGGGTTCAGCGGCACTAGGTCAAAGATGTACATCAAGACATCTGTTTGCTGACAGTGTACAAAAGGCCACTGTCCAAACTTTCATTTTTACTTATTTATAAGAGTGATAGGTGAATAAAAATGTGTACTAATCTTACCTTGAGCTGTTGCTATCATTCATAATTTAAACCTGAAATGCTTCACATTTTCAATGTAATGGTCACACTAATCATTAAATTCTGAATTCTGGCTAGGCTGTAGTTTTCTGATCAGGCTTCTGTGAAATGTAAAAGGCTGCCAGATATTTGGTACCAAGATGTAGCTACAATCTTCTGGCACTGGTGTTTGTGACATTGTGTGTTGTCAGATGCGTAAGGTACAGCAGCTGACACCTTGCACTTTGCAAAGCCTCAGTCTTTGAAGATTTGTCTAAATTTTCCAGCTTGCAGGTAATGAAATACTTTGGCCTCCTTTGACTGTGAACATTATTTTACTATAGTCAAAAGTTAATATTCAGTTGCTCTGTTTTATAAATGCTGTTTAATAGTTATTGTATACTGCAGAGTTATTATAAGTAGAGATTTTGGCCTTTGCAAGGATAGCATTGGAGTTAGACTTCAGGAAGTTTTGTAGAAATAGGTTGTTTCTTGACCTTTGTGATAAAACCACCATTTGCTTGTGCACAGAATATGGAAGCAGAAAACTCTCCCTCCCACTACCTCTTTAATTTGTGTTAAAAGCACTGAAAATAGGAAATGTGGAGATAAGATGTTAGTTGCACGGAAGAATATGTAATCTGATTTATAAAACTAGGCCTTCTTGAATGCTTGTTTTACTCCAGCAAAACCTCCTTTGGTAAACGTCATGTGCAAGATTGAGTGGGTGTTCACCTGCTGGTTTGTCGAGAGAGGAGGACAGGAAAGCAGTTTGCTCTTGAGGGGTGTTGGGAAGAAGTGGATGATTTCACAGCTTGAAGTGTGTAAAATTTGCTCCAGTATCAGTATGGGCAGTGGAATTTGACAAGAAGTGGGAGGGGAGAAGTGTGTGTGACTGGTGTGGTACTTTGCATTCTGGAAGGAAGAAGCAGGGTCTGGAATTCATAGTTTGACATTTTTGAATGTGGGAAAGAAGCCAAAGGAAGCTAGCGGGTGTTGGGACATGACTGATTTGCTCCAGTTTACAAAGTAGGTGTGGACAGCAGAAATCAGAAGGACAGCAAGAAATCACCAGGTTTTGTTTAAACTGAAGAGGCAAAAAACTGCCAATGGAATGGTCAGCCAAGGCACCCTGGCCTGCCCTAGGTCCTGATTTTGGAGCCTGGCAGTGCAGCTGTTTTCAGTTCACAACTTGAGAGCCACTTTGCTCTGGATTACTGCCATTGGGAACATCCTAAGACAGAGAAGTACGTGAAGAGAAGTAGTTGCAGTTACATTAGCTTTTTCTCTGGGATCACTGTGGGACCCCTGGATGGATGAGACAGGGGTCAGAGATGGATTGGTGTTTCCTCCAGGCCTTATCAGATTTGCCTGTGGAGAGAGTTGAGCAATGGTGCTGTAAGAGGATTCCAAGGCAGAGCGGGTGAATCTGGCTACTGGAACTTGCCCTAAGGAGCCAGACTCACCAGGGCAGCTTGCTTGAGTGTCTTGGTCCAGAGCCTATGGAGTGGGAGTTAACATACACAAAGTATGTGGCTGAGCAATCCTTGTGCATTAACTCTGGTAACTTTTGTAAGGTATCTCCTGTTAATTACCTTGCTGTTGAATATGTGAAAAGTAAGATTGGGGTTTTTTTTTCTATTAAGCTGAACTAGAAATAGTCCCTATGGGTTTTGAGGCTTGGACAAGAGCATTATTTATCATGTGGTGTCACATCAGCTGAAATCCTCAGACAGTAAGGCTGCTGGATTTCCCGACACTTGCCTTTCTCCTAGTCTGTCACAATTCTTCCACCATTCAGATTGGCATTTCTTGTATGTTTGAGTTACGGGGGTAACAATGCTTGTGAAACAAGACAGTCTGTGAAAAATAACTCTGTAATGTTCCTTCAGCTTTTCCACTGGGATAATTTTTTCACATGTACATTTGCATTAATAGCTGTTGGCTTCTAGTTAATAAATACAGTGCCCTGTGAAATTAATGGGTTATTAGGGTTGGATGGGTTCCTGTGGTGCCCTTAGTGCTGCAGCTTTCACTAGCTAGCTGTGCCTTTGCTTGTGTGCACAGCAGAGTTGTTTACATGTTAGGAATATGCTAGAGGCAAGGAGAAAGGAACGGCTTTAATGTGATGCAGCTTAGATGCTCTGTGGGGGAGGCCTCAGAATTGTTCATAACAGGATCAAATGTCAATCAGTGTTTCGAGAAGAATAAAGTTACTGTTTATGAGAAAATTAAAGAATAGTATATTACATGCTTTTCCTCCCATCTATTTTTGACCCTGTCTAGGCAAATGTCCCTCTCCTGTGGTTCTCTTGAACCCTGTAAGAGTATCAGTGATGCTTAGGGGAAGCATCTGTGCAGACCTCTCCGTTTGGCTCCAGCCACTCCTCTGGGCTGCCTTTGGTAAGGAAACAAGTAATAATGCCAGCCAGCTTCTTTCAGCTCTTGCATGAAAAGCCTGGCGATTGTGTTGCTGAGGACACTGGTGGAAAATTGTGGCTACTGTTAAATTTCTTTTACAGGCACATCTGGGGATTTGCTGCTCTATAGAGTAAGAAAACAGTTACTCTGACATCAAGCCATGAACATGAGAAAATGGCTTCTCCCTCATTGCAAGGGAGGAGAGACAGAAATGGAGAAGAAAACAGCTGAAAACCTCCTCCTCTCCCTCCAGAGCTATTTTTTGCCAGTGACAGAGAACGGTGGGATGAGCAAAGCTGATCTATATCTGCAGCAGGCTGTGGCTCTGATCCGAAGATGCATCCCCAGGAAAAAACAATGAGAGCTTAGCTGTGGGGGAGGGAACATCCGAAGTCAAAGCGCTTCTCTGCTGGTTCTGCACCTGCAGGTTCTGTTCCAAGCTGCTTTACATTGTAGGCAGGCAATACTTAAAATTTGTCAAGAAGGGGCTGTCACATTTTGTCTCAGATTATGCCCCATGTGTCAGGCTGTTAGGGCGACAGGCTGGGGTTTGGAAGAGCAGCTGGGGCATGCAGCTTGGGGAGAAGGGGTAGGGATAGGGAGGGAAGGGCTGGAGAGGAATTATGGATAATTCTGTCAGAATAAAAGGCTTTTCAAGCCAAGGCTAGGTACCTGCTAGAAATGCTTCTCTAAAACTGGCAAATACACAGTCAGGAATTCCATTTACCAGAAATAAAGCTTTTCTGATTGTGTGGCTTCTTGAATTCTTCTTAGAATGGTTTGGTGTTGAACCAGTATCCTGATATGTTGTGTTGTCTGGGCCTGTCTCCCAGGGGAGATATTTTGGACAGTTACTCCCAAATAAATTGTGTGTCATTCTGGAGTTAAGGGCTTGTCTTCACATGCCATTAGGAAATCATTCAAGTCAGCTGAAGATGTGAATTTAAAGTGAATTGTTTCACTGTTCTACATCTTTGAGGCAGAATAATTGGAAGTCACTCTGATTCTGAAGAAGCGCATCTGAAGAAGGTTTAATCAAATCAGTTTAATTTGCATGGTTTTTGTCTTAAGAATTAATCCAAAGTGCCTTATGCAGGCAAAGCCTCAAAGTAGATTATATTATGTAGGAATGATTCCTCTTAAGGATTTGGGAGAGTTTATGTGGATGTAGATGTATTACTAGTCAGAAATAGCACTTGTATTTTAAAGTCACCTTGTACTTTCATCCGGATTCATTTTTCAACCTTCTGACTGCTAACCTTAAGCAGAAATTACAAGAGGATGTGAACTGACTTTAGTCTCTACAGTAGACCTTTAAAATGCTGCTGATGGCATCCTTAAAGCTATGACTAGTCATGTAATGACTAAAAATTTCAGTAGAAACTTCTAGTTCACATATTTAATCTTTTATAGTGAATGGAATGCACTTTAGTGGATAAAGGGGCTGATTTCTTCTGAGATTTTCTAAGCTGATGGGAGGAGGGCGAAGGAAATTAGAGGAGTACAAGTCCTCTGAGCAAATCTTGGACTTCCACCCCAACTGAAATTCTTCCCATCCCATACAAAGTTTTTTTTCAGATGGGTGTATGAAACAGGGACCTTTAGCAAAATCTGGGTAGTAGAAAGTCTGAATGTTACCTGAGGCTTTTGGCAACCTGCATAGTTAGGTTTACCTCAAGCCTGAGAGGAAGAGACAGAGGAATTTGCTGCCTAATTCAGGAGGAATTTGTTGAAGTTACGGACAGAGCTCTCCATTTTGCATTTTAATGTATTGCTACAGTCTTTTTTTTTTTTTCCTTCTTTACTTCCCTTCCTTTTTAATAAGAAGAGGAATGTCTGAATTACTGTAGGTATTTTTCCTTAATCATTTTCAGTTGTGCAAAAAAAGTTGCAGTGGCTGATGTACAGCAAGAAAGAACACACATTATTGCCTTTTCAGTTACTGAATTTAGACTTGTGAAACATAGGAAGGAATTTCTAATTTAACTAAATTCATGCAAGTATGTGTTTCAGCAGCCATGTGAGATTAAGTGGAAAGGTCCATCATGTATGTTGAACTGCAGAATTCCATCTGTAGACTGCTACTGCCATGCTTCTAGAACACATAACAGATCACTGTGTGTGGATAGTTAGCATATTATTTAAATAAGGTTGTGAAAATAGAAGGTTCTGAATGTTTTTCTTACTGTTGAGGCAATTATAAAGTCAAATATTGTCATTTTCTTGCTGAGTACTTTTGTTGTCCTGTGAAAGACTTGGTTCTAGAGACTAAGGACTGATTCTGCAAAGATTAAATAGACAGGATTAGTTAAATTAAATTAATTAAATGAAGGTTTAATTGACAGGATGGGCAAATCCAGGTAGAGCAGAAATGCCTTCACCTTGGGCAGATGTAGGATGTTGTATCGATGCTCTGAGTGCACTTGCTTTGCACTGCCTTTCTTGGCTGAGGAGCAGTGCAGTTTCTGTGGCAGTGTCCCACTGGGATGAGGCTGAGGTCAGTTCATTTTGCCTTGTTCATCAAACAAGCAGCAGATGGCTGGGCTGTGCAGAAGCTGGTAACCTGAGTGAGGGTCAAGCTGATGGCAGGAGTCTGAATTTGTACATTGCCCGGTCTGGTTGACTTACCAGATTGGTTACTTGGTAAATACCTCATCTTAACAGTCAAGGACTAGATTTTGAGGTGCTTTATAGAAACGTCTGAAATGGCTGATCAGGAAGTGTTAGGTTTGTTTCCCTTTGTACACCCTGTTTAGTTTTGTTTTGTTGCCTCCGGAGTGATTTCCATGATCCCATTGGCATCATGGAAAGATGTTCAGTGCCATGGAAATTTAGCCAACTGCAGGTCAATTCTTGTTTCACATCTTCAGCTGGCAAAGCTACTGTGGACTTTGTTATCACACAGCTAGAGGTTGGTGGGTTGCCATGGGACCATTGAGTGTGACCCATTTATGTAAAGGATAGGCAAACAGCAAACAGCCCCAAAGAAATTACACTTAATGCTTCAAAACAGCATATTTGTGATCATAGAGAACTCAGTGTCATTGTAGGAAAAAAAAAAGCGAATGGAAAACAGATCCTTGTAATAAGATACTAAATGGTCCAAAAGCTGAAATTCTGGTTTAAAGAAAGACATCTACATTAACAGCCCTCTGGTTTCAGGATACATGTAGAAATTTAAAAGAAAAGCCAGTAATTAAGGGGAAAGTGGATATATGGGAATGCAAGTTAGAAGTTAAGGAAGTAAGTTAAAGAATTAACTGAATATTTTCTACAGTTCAACTATGTTAAGAATAATTCAAATTAATACTCTTCCATATTTGGGATAGTGTAGAATGTGATACCATCAGTGCAATTCCAACAGAGAATTAAGTCTGATTTTAATAAATTAAGATCTCTTCTAGGGTTGCCCATATGCAAATCAGCAGTGCTGTGACTTGATTGTTTTAAAGACCTCGGTGAAAAGTTGGTAGGCATGCAGACAGTTTTTGATAACTGTCAGTATTGGTGGTCTTAAAACCAACTGTGCCAGAATAGATAGGGGAAAAGTGGGAGACTGACTTAATCATAATCCAGGTAGTTTGACATTAATAATCACCAAAATACTGAACAAAACTAAAGCAACCAGGACTCTGAGATGTAGTAAAGCTATGTCTTCAAAGGCATCTAATGCAAGGGGCTGTAGACAGTTCAGTGCATTATGGTACTCTGCTACTCCCTCGCTCCTTCCAAGTCCTGTCTCCTTCCCTCTCGCAGCAGCAGCAGCAGAGGTAGTCAGCGAGGGCTGCTGTGCCCCCTGGGGGCTCCTGTCCTGACACGTTACTGCTCTGTGATATTGCAAAAGTAAATGGATTAAGAACTGACTAAACTGATGTTTGAATGTTAGTCACTTGTGGTGAATCATTGTCAAACAGGAATGCTTCTAGAAATCTTGTTTGAAGGATTGAAGTGAGGGCGTATTCCATTGAACTTTTTCATCAAGTAGCTGGAGACAAAGGCAGGATCTGTACTGAGAGAATTGGCAGGCCACATCACACTAGGCAGTGTGATAAACAAGGACAAAGAGCTTGGACACCGAAATTCACACAGCCTGGTGAACTGTAACAATCAAAGGTGCAATTTGATGTAATCTGTAATATGGGGCCTGCAGGTGTTAGACTTCAGGGTAATGACAGAATAGGATCTCGGGGAGAAGACTACTGGGGGTACTGTGAATCAACAACTGGAGGTGACTGCTGTCTTGCAGGGCAGCAAAGGGGATAACTTTGGGTGTAGGAGGGGCGGTGGGTGAAGGAAGGTGAATTGTCTACAATTCTGATATCAAGAGGAGCCTATTGAAAATGGGAGTTCACATTAGTCAGAGGAGATATTGGAAGGCTGGCTGGTGTTCCACAAGGCGAGCCTGAAAGGCTCATTCTGTTGCTGGGTTTGTTGTTTCTTGATAGATAAGTGGAGGAACTTGATAATTGGTGGGAAACACCTTCTGAGGGAGAGTGCACTGGAGGCTAAAATGCAAACAGAAACAGGCCTGATGCACAACTCATGGCTGGAAGCTGCAATCAGGCAATTGGAAATAAGTGCATTTGTAATGGTGAAGAGAGCGTAAGTGCTAGAACAAATAAATAACAGAGGAAAGTGGTGGACTCCACCCAAAATGTTCCAGAGCTGAAAGACTCTCTGGAAGTGTCCTCTGTGCTAAATACAGGAATTATTGAGAGTAGTGGTATGTGATGTCAAACTGACTTTAACAAATCATAGATGGGACTATACAAACCTGCAAACCAAAATGTTCTTCATATGTGCTGCATAGTTGAGCATCAGCTGGCCTCTCTGCTAGAAAGTGTGTGTATATATATAAATATATATATAGCATATGTGTGTGTATACTTCAGGAGAGGCATATAGATGGGTGGTGCCTCTTGGTGTGAGATACGTAGCTCCTTTGTTAAATATTTCAAGAGCAACTGAAGAAACTGGAATCCAGAAGTGGTGACCAAGAGTTTCCTAACCATGCATATGGTTCTTCATGGACTTAAACTGGGAAACATGAGCGCGTTTCCACTCTGCTTATGCTAGGAAATAATTGCTGTCTGCAGGGCAGACTAACTTGTGTGTAATGCTGTCTGAACTCTTCTCTCTGGAACTGACCTGTCTTGTATATAACCAGTTTTAGAATCTTCGTGCTGCTCTTCTCTTGCAAAGCAGAAGCTTAGAAGTTTCTGTTCCTCTTCTTGAAGGTGCATCTAAAGGAGTGCTGAGGAAAAGTAGAACAGAATGGATTAAGTGTGGCAGCAGGCTCACAAGCAATGAATTTATAAGTAATATTTGGGCGGGGGGGGGTTTGGCTGTAGCTTTTTATTTCTTTTTTAATGTGGACAGTTAATTTATGAAACTCACTGCGACATGATCTCATTATGGGTAAGAATTGATAGGATTCTAGGAAGGATTAGGCACCCAGGAAATTATTTATTTAGTTTCACATAAATTTATATGATTCTGTTCTGCACTTATAAAATAGTTGGTAACAGTGGGGTCTAATGTGGTGGACTGATTATTGCATAGCTGTTTACTAGGAAACTTCTTTTGCTGTATCTGTTTCTAGCTACTTTCAGAACAGGAACTGGTGATTCAGAGTTCTGTTTCTAAATTTAATATGAGAAGGAGAGTAATTCAGGCTGAAGGAACACTGAGGGTGTGTGTATGAAGGGGAGGTGGTGATAAAGGGAGAACGCACCCTGTGTGCTAAAATGTGTCATTGTGCCTCTAATTGCAGGGCATGCATGCTGATATACAAACAGAATATGCATGGATCAGAGTAGCAAACTGCTTTTTGAACACTCAGCTTTTCAGTGATAATACTTGTACAGTATATCTCTGTTGTACTAAAGTAATTGATCTGCAGGGAAAATGAAGCATCTTTGGGGATTGATGCCATCAGAAGTGGAGAGAGAAATAGAGCAGGGAGACTTAAGTTATGGAAAGAAGATGGTTTAGCTGTGTTTTTGTCAGGCAAAACCCTTCCATTTCCTTTGTAATTACCTTTTGATACTTGTTTTGGAGAAAACTGCTCTCTGTTCTTAAATGAAGAGGTACAAATGCTGTAATTATCATTATTTTTTTCTTTTCCCTTTTTTGCTTCCCTAGGTTACATGTAGGTGAGACAGGCACATCCACAACTTTACTTGGTGTGACAGTTGCATCTGGTAAATACAAGTAGACAGAAAGTATTGATTTTTGGGAAGGATTGATATCGGGAAGGTGCCAGGTACAGCCATGATGACTGTGAGGGTTGTTTCACTGTTGCTCCCCTCTCATGGTTTCCAAGCCCTGGGATAGCTGCTCTGCGCTGTTAGCAGTGAATGCCTCAGTGTGCAGAGGGCTCCTCTGTGTTTGTCACTGTGTCCACACAGTAACTCATGTACGTGATCAACGCAAACAGGTCGGCTCTGCATGGATCCTGCAACCCGTGTCTGTTCACCACTTGGTGAAAAGCAATCTGCGGTATTATAGAACAAGAACATGAGAAAAATGATGTGGTTAAAGTTTTAAAACTTGAGCAGGTTCAAAAGATGAAGCATTTTAGCATTGCTGTCCTTGTAGATGGGAATGTTATTTTGTTGTCATGCCATTTGTGACTCAAAGATGGGGACCAGTGAATAGATTTTCTTTGAAGTCCTTTGCAAGGATAAAAGGAACACATCAGTCCTACCTCTACAGGCTGCCTTTCTAGCTTAATGTAGCACTAATTTGGCAAAGAATCAAGGATAACTGGACTCTGAACAGAGGAGAACACGATGTTGAAGTCAGATGCTATGAGTTGGCTCTTAAGAGCTGCATCAAGAAACACAGTGAATTGTGATATTTTGTGGCTTTTGTGTGACTGCCATATTTTTCCCTGTATGCAATCATTCCAACACAAGTTAAATTCTTTGTTGTAGAAAAGCTAAATATTTTTGAATGCTGAGTCTGAAACACGGATGATATACTGCAGCAAAAGACTCTCATGGGATGTTTTTATGAGATGGCTTTTATTTGTTAAATGAGTTTTCAGTAGTTCTTCAGTGCATGCTATTGTATTGTTTGTGTGATGTCTTACAGTGTCACTGGTCTGATCTGGACTGTGATGACTGAATAAATTGCATCATTTGCTGACTGTGGAAAGATGGCTTGAACTGTAAGACACATTTGTGTATATGTGCATTTTGTTATGTAATCATAAATTAAAGATGTTCAGTTAAAGCCAAATACGAGCTGTATTCATAACTCTTGCTGTTCTTGTCTACCCACAGGAGTTCCAAGAGTCAGAGGGGATCACAGAGGAAACTGAAGCTGCTTTTGTACTTTAAGGGGGGGAAGGTAATGAGATATGTTATGTAGTCTAAGACATCTTGAAAAGGGAGACTTCTAAGTGGTCTTTGGGCTTCTACCAAGGAGCATGCTGCTGGCATTTAGGTTTTGTGCATTAGAGGAAATAAAACACTAGAAATCCCTTGGCTTTCATCTACAGAGAAATAGCTACACTTTGCTGCTGTGTTTTGGCCATGTTGGGTTTTGGCACAGTTACGGTAATTTATAATTCTATCTCCTCTGGGTTTTCAGTGACTTAAAATTACTAAGAAGCTTGCCCTGAAGTGGTTGGTGAGATGGTTTTACAGTTGGCAGGGAGACCTTCTCTAGGAGTTGGAGGATCAGACCCTGTAGTGTGTTGTGGCTTTGACAGTGACAGATGTCACAGAGGAGGACTAGAGAAAATTATAGTAGCTGACTGTGGTGTTGTGATGTGGTTGGTTGTTCCTTGCTGATCCTTGCCTTGGATGATAGAGGTGCAGACCTTGTAATTAAAAAGCTCAAGTGCAAGTCTCATTGGGAAAAGTGGAATATCTTATGTTAATATGATTATGCTTTTGCACATTGCTAAAAAACTTGACATTTTGAGTCTGTGTTATAGTGAAGATATATTGAGATCTCTGTTCAAATTGCAACTATTCACAAACAATAACTCAGAGGGAAGAAATAATTTTATGTAATTTAATTTTAAGTGGTGCCATTGGCACATTATTTTTTTTTGTTAACTGAAGGCAATAAAGATTCTCTAATAAATGAGTCATAATAGCATTATTGCTCTTATATAAATAACTTGAGATCTTGTAGTCTAATCCTGTTAGCCTTTACCTCCATGACTTTTAATTTTTGATGGGGATTTTGTTTCTGTTTTAAACCACTTCATGATTACTCAATTCCTACAGTCAGTTGTTTTCTCCCCGCTTTAGGGGCAGAACTAAAACTTTATTTACAACTTGCTTCTCATAGTTTGACAAAGTGAGGATCAGTGAATATGGCCAGCTTCAGCAAATAAGTCTTTGCAGAGCACTAAGAAGCACTATGCCCAGACCAACTGTGTAGAAAACTTGGCTACACTCCCAAAGGAAGAGTTTCAGTAACTGGAGAGAAATGGTTTTATTTGTGAATTGTACACCTACATAGAAATACCAAAATTTCCTGCTACTTTGTATCTTTCAGTGATAACATTTGTTCAATGACTTTTCATAGTAGAGTTGCTTGGTAAGGAATAATTCCAACACAGTGCCAATACTTGAAAACTTTTTTTAGGATGACTTTACTTTGTGATTATTCCCAAGGTCAACGTGTTGCTAATGTAGAGAATAAAAGATTTATTCCAATTTCTAACTCATGGCAGAAACTTAAAGGTTCTTCCTTTTCAGAACTGGTCAGTCTTGAAACTCTGCCTTCCTCAAACACTCTGCTGTGTTATACAGTATGAAATCTGATGCAATTCAACTGAATTTTTGGGTCATAATCCTTCTGAAACAAGATGACGCACTGTATAATGCAGTAATGCTTTGATATAGATTAGGGAGTCAAACCTTTTATACACTATAAATATCCAGTGCTAGCAGAGTCTTAAGTCCAAAAAAATCACTTTTTTTTTTTTGTTTGTGTCAATTTGAAGAAACTGACAAAGATGCAGGAGGTGGAGAGATGCAAGGCACATGGAACATACAATTCAAATGTTGCGAAAGGTAGTGAGTGGCATCTGAGGCTTGGCACAATGAGACAGACAGTGTCCCCACTGAGTCAGGAGCAGGATTGTCACAGTGCTCTGTGTCTCCTACAGAATGCTTTAACCCAACAGGAGCTCTGTCACTCACAGCAGAGCAAGCAGCACAATAGGCTATTAGCCATGTTTCAAGACTAGGCTGTAACAACAGTGCCTGCTGACATGTGGTGTGCCAGGATCCAACTTTGGTATTGTGATCCAGAATGTGTCACAGTGAACATGGCCATGGCTATGTCCATCTGCAGGAATTTAGAGCTCATAGCAGTAGCACATCACCCGCCTCTTTAGAGTCCCCATTTTGGATCTTACCTGCTAGGTCAGTTGGTTTTGTGTGCGGATGTTGTCCCAAGCACTGTGATGAGAGAACAGTACTTCATCTGGCTTCCTAAAGTAAATCTGTTCTTGGGAAATTGAAACCAGTGCAGGCTTCAAGAAATAATTTACTTAGATTTTCATTAATCCAAAGTTGCTTGGTAGTTTTATATCTAAGAGAAAGGGTTTTTCTTTTAGCCTTTGAGGAACTTGAAACTGAGATTAGAATTGCTGTTTAGTCTAAGAGGGAAGAAAAACTATAACAGAGTTCTGGGCCTTGATAAAATTTTTGTTATTAAAAAAAATGTACTTCAGGCATGATTTGGCAAGCAGAACTCTTGGTCAAAGGCTGTTAGAAAGCTTTGTCTTAAATGGATGGTTTCAGTCTGGCCTTGACAAATCCTAAACTCCTGACTGATGCCTCATGGGTATGTGGTCGTATGTATATTATTGCTGTACACCCACGTGCACAGGCAGTTGTTCAAGTGGGTGATGAGATAACAGGAAAATGTAAATAAAGTGGTTGGCTAGTTGTCCTAATGTTCTTGAGTAGATCCTTGTGAAAATAATGCCAGTCAGACTTACAAAAAGGTCTGTATGGAAGATGACTTGTGTTCAGCTATGACGTGATACAGGTCACTGTGTGGGAAATTGTGGCCATTTTGTGTTTTATTTTGTGTTGAGTCAACAACCTGAAATGCAAACCAAGAGCTCAGATAATCCCTGCTGTCCCTGCTAGTTGCAGGGTGTCTCCAGACTACCCTGGTCTGAGAGGGGTGTTTGCAGGCCTCTCCCCCTCATCACTGTGAGTGCCTGGAGATCTCTGCATGCCTGGGAGGAGAACCCTGTTCACTCTCTCACCACCACTGCTGCACCAAACTGGTGTTTTCTGGTGTTCCTACAAGAACCTCATTTGCTCCACTGGAGCCTGGTCCATCACACATGCCTGTAGAAATACTGCTGCATGTGATGTTAAGAGTTTGCCTTAGTTCTTGTTCTGCTCAGGACACCAGGGCAGTCAGGGGGCTGGATTGCACCTCTTTCTGAAAGCTTTGCATTATGCTTGACGGAAGCCACAATGAGAGCCAGGATGCTGAAATTGCTGATGTACTCACAGAAGTTCAGACTTTCTGTTTCCACTTTTTTTTTGAAATCTTAGCATGTTGGTGAAAGGGGATTTAGAAGGCAAGGACCCTTCTTCTGCCAGGTCAGTATGATGTAGTGCTGTGTCCTGAACTTTCCTTGCTGCTTAGTCATTCTTGCACAGAATCTCCTGGGGACCCGACTGGGGCCTGCTGAAGGATGTGAAAATTGCTTACAGCAGCAACAACAAAACCTGATTGTTTTGTTTTCCTCCAGTTAGAAGGCACTCTGCTTTTATTTCTGCAGCAGGCTAGGGAGCAGCTATTGTGCTACCCTTAAGTGCTGTGAAACTTGCTAAAATGAGCTCAAATGGAGAGCACCTGGGATAATGGGAAGCTGCCTACAGAATAAAAAAGCTGCCTCTGCACTAATTTTCTGATGTAGCCATCCAAGCAGATGTTGACTGTAAAAGTCAGACAGTGACATGTTACATGGGTGCATGCGTGTGAAGGTGGCTGCCTAAACCTTTATTGCAAGTGTGTGTAGAAGCCTGGAATAATCATGAAAAAGTCATAAGGGCTGGAACAGGAGTGGTATCTGTCTGTAAATGGGATTGAATAAAGTGTCTGTGTTTTCATTTTTACCTGAAGTGAAGTATACTCCGCTTCATTATCTATTTTAAAAAAATTTGACTGGAAAGGAAAGCTTCATTGTCCATTTCACTGGAAAGGTAGGATTCAAGAGCTATTACATTGAGTGCCTTATTTTTGAGATAGCATCATCCTCAAACCAGTGGGAAGGAGTATGGCTAAGTGTATAGGAATGCTGTAGTTGTGAAGGGATTTATCTGGACATAATGTTAAGCCTTCTCAAAGATTGCAGTGCATTAAAACGTTAAATTTGATTATACGTTAATCAGGCTGTTATCCCACTTTTTTATTTATCTTTCTCTGGAAGCCTGAGGGAGTTTGGTTTTTTGCTTTGAATGTTAGAGCCACAAACATGCTTATCATTGCCTAACAAATAATCACTTTTAGATTGTGAGCCTGCAGGGGCAAGGGTTGTCTGCCCACTCCCTGCTGGAGGGCCCTCAGTTCAGAGGTTACAATTCCAGCTGGAGCATTTGAGTCGAATCATAATATAAATTTAGCAATAGTGAATATTTAAATTGGAAGTTGTTTCTGTTAGGCTGGTGAATGGCATCAAGCGATACAATGGAACCTCACTGAACTTTTTTGCAGAGCTGAAAGCTTGCTTGTTAGACCAGGAATGCTGCAATCACTGGTAGGACAGCAAGTCTTGGAACATTCTTTCTGTTCTTAAGGCAATGTTTTGAATGGGGTTTTGAGAAAATAAAGCATAAAAAGGAAGGAGGTGATTTGAACTCATCAGCAAATTTTCAAAAAAGCCTCCAAAGATGTGTTGCAGCACAGTTTCTTTTTATGTCTAAGTACTGCAGTACACACCCTGAACCAAACAATTATGGGACTAGATGGACTAAGCAAATAGCTTATCTCTTACAGAAAGCAGCTTAAGTTTAGAAGAGGAAAAATAATTATATTAAACTTAAATAAATCCCTTTGAGGATAAATGCTTCAGCTGCAGGCATTTTTCCTGGCATGAAATCACTGGATGTTCAGCTATTGGAACCTTGGCAGGAATGTGGTAACATTAATAACTCATCCTTCATCTGCTGATCAGAGTTTAATGTGAGAAGTCATCGTTGTTACCCATCTGGCAGGATGTCTGAGGTGTAGGAGATCTCTGTGCTTGATAAAGAGCAGGTAGGGTTGGCAGCAGGCTGTCAGCTGTGTGTGACTGCCTGGGTAGGGGGAGACAACAAGCTGGGGGTGTCAGGGCTGCTTGGCTGCTACCTCAGCTAGTTTCTGTGTCATGGCTTTACAGCTGGACCTTGGCTTGAGCGAGGAAGTATCCCCTTCTCCCTGGGGATAAAAGAAGCTGTGTGACATTTAAGTAAGAACAAAGTTAGACTGTTGTCCCATAAAGAGTGGAGAGACTGTGTATTTGAAAATTGATGGTGCAGCCTATTTATTGAGCTGTAAACTAGCATTTTAATCTTTTCATCAAAGCAGCAGAGTGGGTAAAAGGAAAGGTGGACTTTGAGTGTGTTTTTCATATCCTGATTCTCAGCTGCATTTTATGCACCTTCCTACTGCTCTTGCCACAGAAAAGGTCTTGGCAGAAACAGAGGAACTCTGATGTATGAGTAGGAGGCTTGTATTTACATGTAGCTTCTTGTGTGACTGGGCACTTTTTTGTGTGTATGCATGTGTGTCATTTGCTTTTGTTATTTGAATTTTTTAATTTAAGTATGACCTTTCCTAGTTTGCTTTTAGCTAATGGGTATAATGAAAGTGCCGCTGCAGATACTTGAAAATACAGTAGCTTGTATATGTGCAAATCTTTATGAAACTTCTGTTCAACATGTAACCCAGTGAGAGTCACTGTGTTTGCTGGCTGAAGAGATGAACCAGCTAAGATAGGGAACAATGGAGCCTGTTCTTTAGTTAAAGGAACTTTTTGTCTGTTCTTGTCTCTAGATCTCCATGAGGATGCTGTAAATGTTCCAGTTCAAGGTTGCTGACATGTCCATTAAAATAAAAGGAAGGAGAAAGTATTCATTGAAAATCATTTACTTCAGTTACTCAGTAAACCTGCTTCTATATGGATGGGAATGCAGTTTAGAAATTAAGCAAAATAAGACTTTAGTACTGTGAGCTAAAGTACTAAGGAGAGTTCATTTTGCCCTGAAGAGGGGCTATTAAAATCTGCAGTAAAGTGAACTTTAGCAACACATTTCTTTCTCTTTGGTAAGCATTCCTCTTTATTCTTTAGGTACATTTAGGGTGTGTAGTTAGAGCTACTACACACTATATTTTGTAATAAGATTTGTATCTTTACATTCTGTGGCTTAAAATCACCAAACTATCAGCTCCATCTATGCCAGGTTCAATTTGTTACCAGTTTGAAGTTGCCCTAGTTCCAAGTGAATTCAGAAGAAGGAGACAGACAGACTGGCAGTGTGTGTGGCTGTGCATCAGAGAAGAGTATTTTTCAGAGGAATTGCATGAGTTT
This sequence comes from Taeniopygia guttata, assembly GCF_048771995.1. NCBI lineage: Eukaryota > Metazoa > Chordata > Aves > Passeriformes > Estrildidae > Taeniopygia > Taeniopygia guttata. The sequence goes on from NC_133033.1 coordinate 15,642,962, forward strand.
CTGGGTGCTGTCTCTATCTGAGATAAAGCAATTTCATGTAACAAACTTTATAGCCATGTGGACTTATTTATGTAAAACGAAATTTGAATAACTTGGATGTAAACAGTTTTTAACTGTTATATTTTTCAGGTTTCTAAACTAAAAAGGAAATAAAATTTTGTTTTTTTTTTTTTACTGTTTTTTTTTTTACTTTTTTTCTCTTCCAAGCCTTTAAATTTGTTTTTAATTATATTTCTGGGTTGTTTTTAGTGATAAAAAGCAGCCTCTAGGGACAAGAGTAACCAGATGTGCTTTTATTTTGGTGCAGCTTGCTTTTGCAACTTGATAAATTCCCAAAGTGCTCTGGTTAGTAGAAGTGCCAGATGTTTACTGTGTGTTCCTCTACTTTGATAGTGGTCATGAAAACACTGCAGAAACCTCATGACCTAAAAGATAGGGGAACAGCAGATTAGAAATGGCAAAAGGATTAAATATTTATACTTGAGTGCAAGCAGCTGTTAGTTTATTGTATGGTGTAATTTCTAATTGCATTGTACATCCATGCCAGTGCAGGTTAAATGCACTTCAGTAGCTTTCAGCTGTGTCTGCACTTGGGTAAAAGCGCTTGGTATTAAGCTGGGAGTCCTGCAGACACAAGTTGGGCTGTCTTTTCAAGATTACTGGTCTGGCTGTTGTGGGAATTCTGTGAAATGAGATACTAAGTGTCTGCTCTCTGTCTTTTCACTCTGTCTAGGTGAAACAGAAAATGCTGTTGGGAGATTTGGTTGCTCAGCTGTGGCAGTGTGACTTTGATCACTGGGAATGTGCTGCCTCAGCTAAAAGCATGAATTGGCATTGCATAAATAAGAGGGGCTGTAGCAGCAGTGTAATGGTGGGATTGCATGTGCTAGGGTACATCCAGGGCACAGTCTCTGCCTTTCTGTGCCAGGTCCTTGCCAGTCTCCTGTAGAATTTCAGTTCTGGCAGCTGTGCCCCTGAAATGCCTGTGCATTCATGGACTGTTGCTTACAGGTATGAAGAGCATCTTAAATTGAGTATTTACCCTGCTGGTGTGTCATTAGCCACCTCTTTTGGTTTCTTGCATGTTGCCTTTGCTAGGTGGTTTGTTTTGTAACTGTAAATTCACACGTGGTTAACTGTCTGCAACTGGAACACATCTAATCCTGACCTCTTTACCAGAGAGGACCACTCTCTCCAGTCTTGTTTGCTTCTCCCATCTCTTCTCTGCTGCCCTTCATGGTCTCTGACCTTGCCAGCTTGTGAGAAGTAAGGATGGAGCAGTGTTGCTGAACATCCAGCTCTGGGTCTGCCTGAGCTTTCTGAGGTGCACTGGGCACCAGCTCTGCACTCTGCAGCGTGGGGATAAATGTCAATACAAGCTGAAGCGAGCACTTTTGTCAAAGCAGCTCTTTCATAAGAGCATGCTCAGGAGTACTGCACTAGGCAAAGTGAAGTTCCTCATTTTCTGTGCTCTGTAGACACAGAATTTGCATGCAACAAGTACAGAGCTAATTGTGTTAATAATTTTGGGGTTTTTTAGGGAGTTTTAATTGTGTTAATAATCTTTGGGTGCTTTGGGGAACTACTCAGAAATGTAAAAATGGTCTTCTGTTTTGAAAGTCATCTTTAAACAGACCTTTCCGTTCATTTACAGCAAGGCAAGGATGAGGTAAGATTTGACAGTTTGTTGTGAGGGAAATAATGGCTGCTAATACTGCTTTTTAAATATCACATTGATTACAAAACCATTTGTGTAGGAGTGGTATATGGCACTAGACCTTCAAAGAACTGGTAAACAAGGAAGATTCAGTGTAAACACTTAAATAGCAGCATCTAAAAGTAGGTTAGAGTGTTACACAACCTGAAAAAGCCCAGCTTTGAAGGATAGCATTTTTTAAGACTAAAAAAAGAAAAAAAGTGGTTTTTTATAGATTTCATTTTTATAAATGGTATTAATTTGACATTGATTATGTAAAGAATCTTATTTTTGTCTCCAGCTTACTGAAGTCCAATATTTCTTTATGCAGTCCAAGAGAAATAAGATTTTGATAATTTTTTGTTTTGCAAGTTCCTGTCAGTGAGGTTCATGTTGTTCATAAAGGTGATGCTTCCTTAAGTGGAGAATGTATTTGCAGACTATACCAGAGATTATATATATTATGTATATAAATATGTAGACATATATATATAGAGAGGCATTATATATATGCCTTAAGGGAAAGTCCAAAATTAGAGCTGTGCAGTTTGGGCAGTGGGATGGGGGAACTGGGGAGATGGGTTAGATGTGGGGGATTTTGTTTGGTTGCTTTTGTTTCTCAGTCAATCACTGTATGAGTTATTATTTAATTAAAAGTTATTGTAGAACTCTTGTTCCTTAGTTGAAATGTTTTTTCTCTATAGAAAATATCCTTTCAGCTTAGTGTTCATTGTTTTTCTTTATCCAGTCATCATCCATTACAGGGTAGCCATACAAAAATAAAACAAACTAGATCTTGCAGGTTCGTTTCAAATTGGTAGATTTGGTTGCTGTCAGGTGTTTAGGGGAGAAACAGCAAGTGGGAATTCTTGTCATTCTGATTGGGTGGAAAAAAATAATGGAAATCTTTTTCTATGCAGTTTTTTATATTAAATCTGGTTTTGATTTTCCAGAGATAAAAGCACTGATCAGGAAGTATGTGATAACATAAGCCCCATCCTGGTGTTAATGTTCTGCAATGCCTTCCATCACTGAAGTAGCACCAAAACATTTCCTATAGTAGAGAAATACTATAAAAACACCTATGTTGTGTTTTCCTGTGAAATGTTTCCTGGATTTTTCAGGCCATAGAGACACTCGGTGCACACATCCGTGCTTAGCTGAATTTTGGGGTTTGTTTGCAGGATGGTTGAGAGGAGGACCTGTAAGTAGCAATTGTACCTTCAGCTGGTTTTGTAGCTTGAGTTGGCACACTTAGAGTAAAGCACAATAATCCCTTGTGAAATGAAGCAGCAGAGAGCTAAGTCCTCTTAGCCAACATATTAGGAGCTGTAAACCAGGCTAGGGATAGTTGTAATTTCCCACCTACTTTAGTAGGGCACTTCACCTCTATTTCTTGATCACAAAGTCTACTGGTGGTTAAACCTTCAGTTTGTTTTAAGTTTCTCATCTCAGAAACTGAGTAACCAATGCGGGTATGGCTGTGTCTGTATGCTCAGAATGCCTAACCTGATTTGTAGACTTTCCTGTATGTCTTTGTGCATTATTTCACAAGGGTCCTGGGACTCCTTATACTTGGTTCGGTGGAGAAGAAAAGGAGGGAGGGGAAAAAAAAAGGATAGTGCCATCTTTTTGACCTTTGCAGATTGTCCGTGGAACAATTGATAATGGCAGGGTCCTGGCTAACAGGAATCTCGTAATCCATTCTTATCACATTAAGGTCTGATAGACTGCTTTTATAGGATATTGCAGAAGTAGAAATGGTTGGTGGAAAGAGACAACAAAATATACGATGGAAATTAAATTTAAACTTACGGTCACTTGATTAAAAACAAGCTAGCAAAGCCCTTTATTTATGGGAAAACTTTTCTTCTCCTTAATTTCCTGTGGGAAGGGAGAAAACAATTTTGTTCATGGTAGCACTTTTTAGCTAGAAATGTTGAGGTTTTTTTAGGAAATTCTTTACCAGATGTAGTAACAAGGCGGGTTCAAGAATCTTTTTGTTTCCTGAAACAAAGTGGACTTGTTTGGAGTCTTGGGAACCTGAGAGTAAATGAGTGTATCATGTGCTACAATTCTCCTTTTATTTGTTTGTTCTGACTTTGAATTTGCTTTAACTTTAAATATGCTTTTAAGACAGGAGGGCCAGTGAGTTACAAGACAGACAGTTTTTATCTGTAAGTACAGGAAGAAGTAGGATGTAAATAAACATTAGTGACATACCAATCTGCTGCTTCCTTTTCTGCTAACTTCTGTATTTAAGCTAGAACAGTTTCTTAGGAAATATCCCAAATATGTGCATTTTGTATTTCAGCATTTATAGTCTGAAATGTGTCAGAAATTCACCAGGCTAATCTCATTCTGACCTCTTTCTATTACAGCTTTTGTTTAAGACTAATTAAATTATTGTAATTGTTAAGAAGAATGATTTATTAAATTAGTTGCTACCCCTGCTGATTTAATGTGGACCTATGACAATTCTGTTGTCATTATTAATTTTTTTCTCTTTCACTGTAACTTGTATAACTGCAAAATAAACTAAGTAGGTTTAATTCTAGAGCTCCAAATCACACTACTGCACTACTTCCAGAACTTCAAGTTTTTCCACCTAAAATCTTAGAAGGTAGCAAGAAACAGCTGTGCTTAGAACAGTTGCATCTATTTAGGCTAAAAAATTTTTGTTTGTTTTAGGAGAAAGAATACGCCCAGTAGATAGCTAGAAGTGATAGATGGAGCTGAAAGAAATAGTAGCAATTACAGATAGAATGTCATCCCTGTTACAGAACTGGAGACAGGGTTGGGAGGAAAAAAGGTTATTTGTTAAAATAAAAGCCCCTAGGTAGCTATGCAGCCCTAAGGATCATACTGCAGTATCTTTGAATTAAAATCTATGCTTATTAAAATGAAACAAAAATGTGCTATTTAAAAAAAAAAAGGAGTCTGTCCTGACATTCCATATTGAGAATGAGAAAATTTCTCTTCACGAACCTCACTTTTCTAGTGTGGCTCTCTTTGGATTTTGGGTATGTCAAAGCCCCATGTTCTGCTGACCCTTAAGGTCCATTTGGTGCCTTGTAAGCCCTGAAAAGTGCTGAAAGAAGTGCATGTTTTCACCATGAGAAATCAAGTATTTTAGCATTTCAGCTGCACAGGACTTTGTTCTTCAGTTTGACCCACCTGCTTGCAGATGTTTTCTGCATTGGGGTTGTAAGTAGGACATGCCATGACTGGTTTTGAGGGGAGACCACCTGTGGCAGGGTGTTGCAATGCTCTGCCTGCCAGCCACGGACTGGCATTTGCAGCTTTTTTTTTTCCTTACTTCCTTACAGTGTTATCACAGTAACTTAGAACGAAACTCAAACCCCAGTTTGTCACTCTTAAAAGGAGTTGAAAATTAGCAGTGAAAAAACTCTCCACCTACTCTAAGGAATATACCAGACAGTAGGTTTCAAAAGCTTTGAATAGTTTAAATTCAAATGGAATAAAGAAAATCCAAACGCATTACATACTGTACAGACTTGTGGTTCTGAGTGCCTGTTAATTGTTTGATTTCTAAGTGTGTGCAGAAATATAATAAAAGTTAACTTCTATGGTTATTAGTTTAATAAAATCAAACACCAATACATACTATGATGGATTTAAGAGAGAAAATATCAAATTTATTTGCAGCCTGTCAGAGTGTGTCTTATACTGTGTTTAGGTTTATAGTTTTTCACTTTGGTTCTTAAGACTCAGAACATTAAATCATAGTTTTGATATGTAAGGAGACAAATCTGTTTTCAGCTCTTGGAACTGATTTTTGCTAGCTAGAAAAAGGTCTGTCTTTTATGAGACAGTGTTAGTAATACCACAGAGGAGTTTTTTGTGTTTTATTACTGCTAATCTCTGCCAAAGCAGGAGCTCTTCTCTGAGTATCAGTAACTTGAAAGAAAAGATGAGTTCAGAAGACTGAATGTGGTGCTTCTTGGTGTAAAGCTCCTGTTCCACCGTGCTGCCTACAGCCTCACAAAGAGGATTACTCAGGCTCTGTTGTATCTCCTAACCTTTTTGGCAATGATTCTGTGTATTCAAGACAGAGGTCTGGTAGAGGTGATTTTTAACTTTAGCGTTTATTGCTGTTCTTTCTAAGTCTTCAGCTGGAACCACTTTGTGCTCTGTCACTTCTTTTCCATTATTTCAGTTGTTTAGAGCATTCTTGTCTGCAATGTTGCCATGCTTTATCCACATGTTCTCATGGCAGAAGCAAAAAAAAAAATCACCTTTTTATGAAAGGAATTCTGGAGGCCGTGCCCCAAACCGCAGTGAAGTAATTTCCCACGTAATTAGCTAGTGCAAAGTTGAGAGAAAGGCTAGCCCCAGAGGAAGAAGCAGTAGCAGCAGTGAGCTCGTTCCTCCCTCCTGCCCGCTGCCCTCTCTCCTGTGCCCGCGGGACTCCCCTTGCTCTGCCTTTAGCTTTGTGCTCTCCTGCTGGGTGAGAAGGTCTTGTGGCAGCCAAGGTAGGTGAGACCACTGTGGAGATCAAGAGTATGCCTTCCATGGAGCTTCCTATAAAGAAAAAAAAAATTCATTCCGGGGAAAAAAATGACCTCTGCTGTTGCTTTGTGATTCTCCTGTTCTGGGCAGGTGACAGGCAGTTGGGCCCTAGGAGTTAGGAGGGTCCTTTTTTATCAATCTGTTCACATTAGCACAAATGGGTAATGCTGTTCATGTGCGCACTGTTACTGTTTAAATGTCAAAGGCAGCAATTCCAGGGCAAGCAGTCATGCTGTGACTCGGTGTAGGTAAAGCACTGGGAGCCATTAAAGATGGGAGTTTGTAGCTCACTTCCAAGTGAGGCACTGCGGGGCTTTGATATCTGGGGTGTGTTACCGGTCGGTGTCCTTCAGCACTCTGTACAGCAGCTGCAGCCCTGGGAGCTGGGTGGGGGCAGGCTCAGAAACCTCTCAGGAAGGAGGTCCTTGTGGAGCTGGGAGGGACTGTAAGACCTCAGAAACTTGTAATGAGGGAGGAGTATTTGACATTCATTTGCCCACTGGAAAATAAAGAAAGTGAGAACTGGAAGCTCCTTCTGCTGGTTCCCTGAGAAGCTCAGCCCTAACTTTTAAGTTCTGGCAACTGTGACAAGAGCACTGAGATGAGTGCTGCTGTGAGATAAAGTCCTTTCCTCTCTGGCTGACTCCACCAGATCGCAGACTTGGTATGCAGGACTGGTAAAGCTTCTGGGAGGAGTGTGGGAGGGCGGGGGCTGGATATCTCCCTGTGTTGGAGGAGACACTTTGATCATGAGCTCCATGGTAGTAAAGACAAGTGCTGGCCTTTCCCACTGATCGAGATGTGGGAGCTGCTTGTACTGGTGTGGGGAAGGAGGGGTGCTAGTGCATGACTTTTACTATATAGGCAATTGCTGGTATTTGAATTCTGTGTGTAGAAGAGTCTGTTATCCAGAAGTAATTAAATTATCACGCCATATATATGTTGCCTCTGACACTGTCCTTTGCAATGTGTAAGGTGCAGGTCTGTATGAACTGTTATGTTACAACTTAAAAATAATAAATCAAATGCATCTAGTTAGTGCCTGCCTTGATCTCCTTGGGCTTTGCTAAGCTGTTCTTTTCCCCAGCAAAGGGAGACAGACTCTGGGGGATAGTGTGCATACTATCTCCTTCCCAGCTGCATGTGTGCACACAAGCTAGATATTTTTCTTAAGAAACAGCAACTTTGGGTCACACGTTCAGCAGTCAAAATGATGATTTTACCACATCCTGCTTGTGCAAGAAGCTTATTTTTTTAAAGCTGATAAGTTGATTCCTCCATATTTTGTCAAAACAAAAAGCAAAGCAAGTTATTTAAAGCTGCAGAGAGGTTTGGATTCTCCCATGGTCAGTTTGCTGCTTTGTGTCACGTGCATAAGTTTAAGACAAAGTGAAAGCCTTGCAGTAAGCTCCTGTCCTACCTGTACTAACTGGCTTCCTGTGATCATTAGGATGTGAGGATTATCTGAAAAAATGTTTTCCCTGTTATATTAAGAAAGGTTTGTGGGGTTTGTTCTTGGTCGGCTGTGTTAAATCAGTTGGGGAGAAAAATGTATACAGTACCAATATTTGATCCAATGGTTTGGGAAATGGAAATAGTTTGATTTGGAAGGTTCCTAAAAATAGCATCTAGTTCCAGCCGTGGGCAGGGATGCCACTCACTAGATCAGGTTGTTCAAGTCCCCATCCAACTGTTTTCTACTTTAAAACATCCAAGTATATTAAAAAGGATTGTGCCAAATGTTTACATAGTGACTGCAAGGTTTTCACTTGTGCTGCAGTGATACTTAAAAGGGAAAGGAGCCATCAATCTGATAAGATATATGGATGCTCAGTAGGAAGGAATGGAAGATACTGTGTTGTGCTAGATGAAAAGAAATGAGAGACTTTGCTGATGATGTAACATGACCTAAAATGTGCTGTCCAAGTCATGAGCAGAGCATAAAGTATTTAGAAAAATGCTATTTTTTTAAAATGCAAGGTACTACAAAATTCTGTTAGTAGTGGATTTTTTGTGCTCAGACTCAAGCAATCATTTTTACAGAATTGGATTTTGTGCTCTGTAGTCTATTGTTGCTCTTTCCTTTTATTAATATATATCAGCTATGGTATTATACCTTTCAGATATTTCATTTGCATAGAGCAGGCTTAAGTGCTGTGAAGTGGCAAAGATATGTAAACATGATGTAGTCTGAATTGCAAAGCCCTCTGTTTTGCTGAAATACTTCGTTGTTTTGGTCATATCCTTTGGAAGATCTGTTAAGTGGCATGATGGACAATATGTGACAGGTAACAAAACATAAGAAAAAGCGAGACCTGCTGAGGTTGTGTACATCTTGCTGGGATGTTTTTAAATGGTAAAATTAATGTCCCCAGTCAACAACAGTGATTTTGTCTTTGTTCTCTTGTAGGAATGTTTACCCTTGCAGAAGTTGCATCGCTCAGTGACATCCAGCCAACTTACCGTATCTTGAAACCATGGTGGGATGTATTTATGGATTATCTCGCTGTTGTTATGTTAATGGTTGCCATTTTTGCTGGAACCATGCAGCTGACAAAAGACCAGGTGGTCTGCTTGCCAGTTTTGCAGTCTACTGTAAATTCAAAAGCGCAGCCTGATACAGCAGGGAAGGCTGACTTCACCACTGTTGAAACAACCACTGGTCAAGAAGAAGCGTCAGTGAGAACTGTTTCCTTTGCCCCTGTAACTGTAACACCTGACATTCTTCAGAGCAGAGCTACCTCTTCTCAGTATCAACCCACTGAATCAGACCAGGAGCTGAAGAAGGAGCAGAAAGATTCCTCAGGCCGTAAAACAAATTTGGATTTTCAGCAGTACGTATTTATTAACCAGATGTGCTATCATTTGGCTCTTCCTTGGTACTCAAAGTATTTTCCCTATCTTGTTCTCATCCATACTATCATTTTAATAGTCAGTAGTAATTTTTGGTTCAAGTATCCCAAGACTTGCTCAAAAATTGAGCATTTTGTGTCTATACTGGGGAAGTGCTTTGAATCTCCTTGGACTACAAAAGCGTTGTCTGAAACGGCATGTGAGGACTCTGAGGAGAACAAACAGAGGTTAACTGGTGCCCAGTCCCTGCCCAAGTATGTTTCCACTAGCAGTGATGAAGGAAGCCCAAGTGCTAGCACACCCATGATAACCAAATCTGGCTTCAAGTTTTCAGCCGACAAGCCGATGATTGAGATTCCCAGTGTCACGATTTTAGATAAGAAAGATGGAGAACAAGCCAAGGCACTGTTTGAGAAAGTCCGTAAGTTCCGGGCTCATGTGGAAGACAGCGATCTGATTTACAAGCTGTATGTTGGCCAGACTGTCATCAAGACTGTCAAGTTCATATTTATTCTCTGCTATACTGCGAACTTTGTCAACACCATCAGTTTTGAGCACATCTGCAACCCGAAAGTGGAACACTTGATTGGCTACACACAGTTTGAATGTACACACAATATGGCTTATATGTTGAAGAAGCTGCTTATCAGCTATATTTCCCTCATCTGTGTCTATGGTTTTATCTGCCTCTACACGCTTTTCTGGCTGTTCCGGATACCTTTAAAAGAATACTCTTTTGAAAAGGTCAGAGAAGAGAGTAGCTTCAGCGATATCCCAGATGTCAAAAATGATTTTGCGTTTCTCTTGCACATGGTAGATCAGTATGACCAGCTGTATTCGAAGCGATTTGGTGTCTTTTTGTCAGAGGTAAGCGAGAACAAACTGCGTGGGATTAGTTTAAACCATGAATGGACTTACGAAAAGCTTCGGCAACACGTCTCCCGCAATGCCCAGGACAAGCAGGAGTTGCATCTCTTCATGCTGTCGGGAGTCCCCGATGCGGTGTTTGATCTGACGGATCTGGATGTGTTGAAACTGGAGCTGATTCCTGAAGCGAAAATAACAGCCAAAATTTCCCAGATGACAAATCTTCAGGAGCTTCATCTGTACCACTGCCCTGCAAAGGTCGAGCAGACTGCCTTCAGCTTCCTCCGGGACCACTTGAGATGCCTTCATGTGAAATTCACAGATGTTGCAGAAATTCCTGCGTGGGTGTATTTGCTCAAAACCCTCCGTGAATTGTATTTGATAGGCAACTTGAACTCTGAAAATAATAAAATGATAGGGCTTGAATCTCTTAGAGAGTTGAGACACCTTAAAATTCTCCACGTGAAGAGCAATTTGACCAAAATTCCCCCCAATATCACAGATGTAGCACCACATCTGACAAAACTAGTCATTCATAATGATGGCACTAAGCTTGTGGTACTCAATAGCCTTAAGAAAATGACAAATGTTGCAGAGTTGGAACTGCAGAACTGTGAACTGGAGAGAATTCCCCATGCCATCTTCAGTCTCTCTAACTTACAGGAACTGGATTTAAAGTCAAATAGCATACGCACAATTGAAGAAATTATCAGTTTCCAGCATTTAAAAAGATTGACTTGTTTAAAGCTGTGGCACAATAAAATAGTCAGCATTCCTTCATCCATTACTCACATAAAGAATTTGGAGTCTCTTTATCTCTCCAATAACAAACTTGAAACCTTACCTGCCGCAGTGTTCAGTTTACAGAAACTTCGGTGTTTGGATGTAAGCTACAACTCAATTGCGGTGATTCCAGTGGAAATAGGTTTGCTTCAAAATCTTCAGCATTTTCACATCACAGGAAACAAAGTCGACGTTTTGCCAAAACAGTTGTTTAAATGTGTTAAATTGAGGACTTTGAGTCTGGGACAAAACTGTATTACCTCAATCCCAGATAAAGTAAGTCAGCTGTTGCAGCTGACTTACCTGGAACTGAAGGGAAACTGCTTGGACCGTCTGCCAGCTACGCTGGGGCAGTGTCAGCTTCTCAGGAAAAGCGGGCTCGTAGTGGAAGATCACCTCTTTGACACTTTACCCTCAGAAGTTAAAGAGGTGTTGAATCAAGACACAGGCATTCCCTTTGCTAATGGGATTTAGACTGAGGCAAAATGTTCTGGTAGCTGACTTCCAAGTGGCACATGATAAAAAGTATGGCAACTGTGAGATCATGTGTTTTAGAAAGCAGAATTCCTTGGAAGGCAGAATTACTAGCAGGATTAGAAGTGCAACTGAGTGTTCAATGTTTGCAGTGTTTTAAAAGTTCATTTCCAAAATTTTTGAGAGGATAAAGAACCTTAATAATCTCAATTCTTTTTTCCTTAAATTGTTTGTAACTTGGATGCTGCCGCTTTTGAATGTTTACAAATTTGCTTGCCTGCTTAAAGTAAATGATTAAATTGATGACCTTTTCTTACTATGCAAGTTATTCCTTAAGGTCTGGTTTTACTTTAGTGCATTATGGGGAGACAAACCAAGGCTAACTGTTGTATGTGGTATGGGCCTAACAGCACTGGAAACAGGTTGAATTGTGTTGTTGGTATTTAGCTGTCCTTGGCAAATAAAACCAGTTTGTCTGTGTTTTGAACTGCACCAGAACCACCATTTTCCTGCATTAAGGTATGAGCTTTCATAGAATCATTTAGGTTGGTAAAGACTTGTAAGATCATCAAGTCCAGCCATTAACCTAACACTGCCAGGTCCTCCATGTCCCTAATCCCATGTCTGCGCTTTTGTTGAATGCCTCTGGGGATGGTGATTCCACCACTTCCCTGGGCAGCATATTCCAATGTTTGACCACTCTTTCGGTGAAAAAAATTGTTCCTAATGGCTTATCCTAGCACAGCTTGTGTCTTTTTGTGCTATTACTTGTTCGCTGGGAGAAAAGACTGACTCCCACCTCACTACGCCATCCTTTCAGGTAGTTGTAGGGAGTGGTAAGGGTCCCTCCTGAGCCTCATTTTCTCCAGGCTCAACACCCCCAGATTCCTCAGCCAGTCCTAACAGGACTTGTGTTCCAGACCCTTCACCAGCTCCACAGCCCTTCTCTGGACACTGCAGTACTTCAGTGTTTTGCATCAGGCCAAGTGTGTTTGCCTTCATTCTTCTCCTCAAGGCCTCATGTTTTTGGGTGAGATTCCTTCTGTGGTCCGGTGGGCTAGTCCTTCACCTTGGCAAAGGCTGGTCACCTTCCTGCAGCTGGTCTCCCCCTCAGCCTCCATAATGCTCCTCTGTCCCATGCATCAGTGGGAGGCAAAAGGGAAAATATTTCCACGTGGCTTTCAAGTTGGAGATAGTTTTGATGTTTGAGCTCTTTTGGAAGGTGACTTTGAAAGCCATTAAACACCAAGTGACTTTACTGTTCATATTTTGCTCTTCTGAGTTTTTATCTGGAAAACACAAGGCGTTTTATGAGTTGGTGATTGTTCTGTTTCACAACCCTTGCTTAGGATATGGGGCGTCATCTCTATTTACTAGACTAATAACAGACATAAGATCTGCTTTTTCACTCAACCATGATTAAGCTTTACCATCTATTGTGGTGTCTTCCACACCTGGACTTTACATACCCCAGCCCAACTAATCTAATGTCTTTGAAGACTTACTCACTGTTAGAAATCCTAACTGTGTGCCAGATAAGTCATCCAATAAAGAGAAAAGCAGACAGCAGTGAGCTTGGGTTTGGTTTGTGTTGTTTGTTGTTCTGGGGTTTTTTTTGGCCTTTTTGGTGGTGTTTTTTTAACTGAGTTTGCATTGCCAGAACCATTAGACAGATATAATCCATTAGATCTGCAAAATCATCAGTTGTAAATCTCAGTCATTTACATTCCATGTGTGCAGAAAAGAAGTACTATGCTGGGAGATGATTGCATGATTACTCATGGTTTAAACACAATTCCCTATTGTAGTGTGGTCAGGACTGAACTAGTCTGTAGTTCAAGGGACTGTTCTTCTCACACAGAAATCCTCATGCACAGTGATTTCTACTGTAACTTCACCAGAGCTGCCCTGACTTACACCACTATTAACGAGCGGATAGTTTAGGCCTAGAGGCATTGAGCAGGCAGAAACATTTCAAATACTGCTCTTAGAAGTCTTGCATATTTTATTGTTAATAATTTAGTGTTAGTCATGCTGGAAGGACTGTTCTCAGCTGTAGGTAGCAGTCTCTGAATACATAGCTGCACCAAATGTTTATGTATCTCAGAAGACCAGTTTATGGACAGTGGTTTTCCTATTTCTCATGGGGATACAGTCTGTTTTCCACCTGCAGCAGGTAGTAAACTTGGGATGTTGACAGTTTTGCAACACCAAGTCACAGGTTAGGCAGAGTACTTGGAGTTACTGATCTGTTCTCCACTGGGAAACTTAGTGTAAATCCTCAGATTCTTTTTTTTTAAGTAGAAGTTAAGGCTGCAGCGGACTTTTTTTTTTTTTTTTTTAAAGAAACTCCTTCATTTGTTTATTTTTTGCACATAGATCACTTTAAAACTGCTGGACTATTGACTCTTTAGAAAAACTGTGGACTATACTATTGGTGTATGCTTTGTATTTGCTGTTGAGTGTCATTTCAGTTTCCATGAATTTGTGTGTAGGAGGGAGGAAGAGTTGGAGGATGACAAAATGATTAAAATGTTTAGAAAAATAGTTCTATTTTTAATATTTTCCCCTTTTTTTAATAGCAGAGTTGCACAGAATGTGGCTGTGTATTGATCTAGTTTTTAAAAGGTGTTTTTGGTGTTTCTGATTCTCCTGCTGGCCCTACTGATGTTCAAAAAATAAACCCATGTCTAATTCATATGACTCTGGTATACTCAGAAATTAAACCCATGTCCACTTAATGAGTATGGTATACATAACTGTTTTGACTAGTTAGTAGCCAACTGTACGTCTTTAGACAATTTCCTCCAAAATAAGTGTATGTTAAAATTATCATACTTCTAATGCTTGCTTAGCATAAACTCCATTCTTGTTTTTAGGAAATCTTTCTCAGAGTGGGAAGGAACTTCCGAGCACCCCCATGTCACCTCCCCCCAGTCCTTCCTCCTCTTTGTGACTGTTTATAATGTTCCTGTTTCCTGCGTGTCAACTGACACAGTTTTGCTTTAAAGTCTTGGAAGTTCATCTCTTTTCCATGTAAGGCATGTGAAATATATTTTGCATTTCTATTTGATTTAATAAATAAGATGTTTATATCTTCCTCTAATCTATTTTTTTTAATGGGTGAAAAATGTGTTTGCATAGTAAAAGCTCTGATTTCAAGTACCTTATGCTGAACTTGTTCTGTGGTGCCTGTTCTCTAAGAAGTATGAAGAGGTATGAGTTGCTGCTCCCAGTAAATCCTGTAGGTATCTTTCTATCTAGAAAACAGTACTTCAGATTATTTTTTTTTTCATGTACACAATCTGTATGACCTACCACTGTTTTTATTTGGATAATCAAATTCTGCAGAACACATGTATGGCCCTGGAAGAAAAACCTTTGTTTGTTCAAATGAGAGGAAGTAGGAAATTGCCCATTTTTTTTGCTTCTGTCACTGTAACTTGTGTTGGTGAAGATCCTTTAGTTTTCCAATAAATTGACCTTTTGGAAACTGCTTCCAATGATGCAAACTGAATGATGGCATTTCTGGGCCAGCATCAAGCCTCTTGGTGTAAGGGAAGATGCTGACACTCGTGAAAGGCTCTCTGCTGCTACATTAATGGCTTTGCAGTCCTGAGCTGCCCTCTCTGGTAGCAAAGCAGGATGCCCAGGCACTGTACATCATGTCTGACTGTGGGGGGTTCTGCTTTGTGGGCTGCATTTTTAATAAAAATCTTCCAGAAATAGCTGTACATTGTGTTTCCATGGATGTGCAGAGAAATTAGTGGTGTATGGTTACATGAAGGCAGTGGGTTAGAGTGTGATTCCTTTACTTAAGTTGAACAAAGCAGGTGCTTCTATAGCTATGGTGTTGACTGTCATTCTCATTTCTTACAGGATCTGGCTTTCAGACTTCTCAGTTCTCAAGACAGGGAGTTGAAAGGAAACCTCACAATCCCACTTGTAGCTTCTGCAGCTTGTTGTGAACATGAAAAATGGGGCTTCTGTTGAGTCTTTAGGTTGTGACCCTGTAAGGATGCTGAACACGAGAACTGAAGTCTCACATTTGCTGAGGGATCTTAGTATTGACAGCAGAGCTACAGGGCACAGCGGGCTGAGGGGAGCAGAGCCGTGGGGCACGGTGGCTCTGGGCTGAGGGGAGCAGAGCCGTGGGGCACGGTGGCACTGGGCTGAGGGGAGCAGAGCCGTGGGGGCACAGTGGCACTGGGCTGAGGGGAGCAGAGCCGTGGGGCACAGTGGCACTGGGCTGAGGGGAGCTCATCTGGGCAGCTGTCACCAGTGTGATGGGATTGTTTTCTATGCATCAGCTGGCCTCAAACCACGATGGATCATGGCACTGCTTTTCAGTCCAAAGCAAGGAGGGAGGCTAAGCCTGTGACTTGAGATCTACTTTACCGTTTGGTACAACCTTCTCCTCACCTGGGGTAAAAGATATTGAAAACACTTACTTAACATTTCTGTCTATAAGCTGTGGATTCGTTAAGGGAGATAAAATGCCTGAATGATTGTGAAAAACACAGATCATGCAGAAATTTTGTCATGTAGAAAGATTCAAGAGGCAGAGGCATCTCATCATTAGCTGCATGGCAGAGACATGTCAATATGTTTCTAATGTGTGATCCCAGCACAATTTGATGTAGATGGCAAATCGTCATCGGTCTGGGCAGGACTAGAAGATACCTCAAGACATCTTTCAGCTTGCCACCCTGCCTCATGCAGAAATAAGGTTCCCTAACTCATTACTGCCAGATGTTTGTCAATATTAGAATGGGTTAGACAGCAATGGAAATTCCACCCTCTCTAGGCAAGCTGTTTACTTAATCATCTCTGTGTTGAAGCACAGCAAGAGAATTGCTAATGCTCTGTTAAGCCAAACCAAATGGTTAGAAATACATTGACCTATTAGCTTGCAGAAGTACAGACAGACTATGTGGATATGCTGTGTGGATATGTTGCATCCCAAGCAGTTTGGGCAGACTGAAGTTTAGGATTCCTTTAAAAAAAGCCCTAAGGGACAGCTTGCATCAGTTCAGCTACAGATACAATGCAAACAGTTGTGTTCTCCAGTGACAGCAGGGCCGACCACGGTGCAGTGCATCCATGACTGAACTGCCTTGTCTTAGGCTAGATTGATATCCTTGCCCTTGCAAAGCCTGGGTGCTTTGTTGCTTTGGAAAGGCATTTAAATAAAGTTTCTTGAGCAAGTTTGCTGTAGGAACATGCAAGTTGATCCTTAAGATTACCAAATTTGAAAGATGTGAGACTAATTCTGTAGTGATTTTGTCCCTGGCATTAATCCTTTGCCTCCGTCTGTGACTTGATGAAATTACTGCACAAACTAATGATTAGCTTACAGCGTTACCCAAACGCTTGGCATTTCAGCACTACAGAAGAGTTCCCAGTTCAGGCTGTCTGCTTGTGCTTATACAGCATGTTCAGCACTTAAACCAAAGGCATCAAACATTGAGGTTGCAAAACCCTGTGGGTTTATGCTGTTACCAATTTCCCAGGACAGCAAATCATTCCCCATTCTGCTCAAGGGAGGGTACACTGTGTCACTGAGTACAGTTGTTTCTGTAGCAAAGATGAGGCTTTAGAATTAAGCTCAGAAACAGATTTAACAAGCTGATTACAAACACACACTCATTTCATGATAAAAGTCATGAGAGATGTCATTTCTGGCTGAGATGCTGAAAATAGTTCCTGTAACTCAGCCAGGCATGGGTGCAGAAGTGGCAGCTCTGTAATGCTGCACATCAACACAATACAACCCGAGTGAGGATCTTTAATACCACACACCCTGGAGTTTGGCCAGGCTGCATCTCTCTCCCTTCTCTGAAGAGAACAGCCCCTAAGCACTTTTGCAATTACTATCACTGGGACCTTTGTTCTGTCTTGCCTCCAACAGCACATAGCCCCTTGATGCTGGAGGTAACACAGGGTTATTGGTTTAATGATGACTGCTTGGGAAGAAAGCCATCTTCTAAATTAACACCACAGTTGCTTGCAGGAAGTCTTCCAGCACAGAGCAGGTCTGTTCCCATAAAATGAACATGCTGTGCCCACAAACAATAAAATTTCAAGTTAGGACTGGGTTGTGTAGACCATTAGGAATAAATGCAGGGACATGTTGCTGTTCTGCTAACCAGTTCTGGGTATTTTTGCTGCTTCGCATGGTTTGTAAAAATGGATTTTAAAACCATTTTCCCTAACACCATGCTGCAGCAACTCTGGAGTGAATGTTGCTGGCCTGGGGAAGGCAGGCTTACTCCTGAGGGTGTTGCTGGAGGTGCTGTGGAAGAGGTGAGGTGGAGAAGGTCTGGGTGTTGTGGCTGTTGCCAGCATCCCGTGGAGGGTTCACTCTTGGGAAGCCAGATTTACCTCACTCCTCCTGAGGCATCTATGGGAGATGCCATACAAGAAAGAGTATGCCCTTAACTACACAACAAAGGGAATACTGGTGAATGAAACACAATGTTTTTGAAAAATGGGGATCGTGATAATAGGAGGAAATGCAGAATGAGTAGGAATAAATGGTCCTGAGAGGAGGTAGAGCCCCCACCTCTGGCTTGAAATTCCAGAAGTTTTAGAAAGATGGTGTAAAATCTGGAATGCAAGTTGTAAGTGCTCCTGCCTAGAGCCAAGTTGAAATTCTCAGAGCACTGGATGACCTTGACTTATTTTTTTCTATTTTGTTTCTTGATATCTGTCCCCTCTGCCTCTCGGAGCAGGCCTCAGTGTGCCCGTGCAGCTCTCACACGCTCTCCTTGCCCTCCTGCCGCCCTGCAAGCGTCCGGGATTAGCTCGCCTTGAGCCCGGCCCTGCCCTGCTGCTGCTGGGCAGCGCCCTGCGGGGCAACCCCGGCACGATCCAGGGCCAGAGCCTAATCTGGGAGCCGCAGCTTCCCCCGCCAGGGATTGTCCCTGCCCTGGCCGCAGGCGATACCGGCCGGGGCAGGGCCCTGCCGGCACAGCCGGGCTCCAGGCTGCCCCCGCTCCCGATCCAGGGCTGCTGCCTGCAGTGCTGGGGCAGGCGGGCCCTGCCCGCTTCAGCCCACACGGCTGGGGGAGCCACGCTCTTCCTGCAGCCCTCCAAGGAAAGGGTTGCCATAACATCCTGAAATTGCCATTTCCATAGGATCCCCAAGGCTCCTGCAATTTTGTGCCTCAAGAGCCTCCCATATTTTTGTTGGAAATTGGGTTGTGTGTTTCTAACCCTGTTCAGGGAGGATGCAGACAACATCTGATGATTGTCACAGCCTGTTCTGCAGTGAGTGCTTCTCCTTCACCCTTCTTATTTTTCTTTGTCCTGGGTTAAACCTCTTCCTTCAGTAGCTTGTAACTCCTGTTTCTCTCCTTTCAATCCTCTCAGCTTACCAAGATGGATAAAAGTAGTGTTGTCTGTAATGGGATGAGGGATGTGGGCTGAGGCCTCCCAGTGTGCAGCCCTGACCCTGAGGATGGACACCCAGCCAGGAGACTCCCCCGGCACGACTGTCACCCAGTGTCTGGTTTGCCCAGCCCTCCCCCTGGCCACGACCTCCTGGTGCATCCACAGAAAGGGAATTCAGAGGCCATTTTGCGAGGTGTCTTTGGTCTGCTGGCTGGTCAGGGGCAGGATGTTGCACAGGGTCTGCTGCCCTCGTTTGCTGTTTGGCTTTTCTGAGGTCCAGGTGATACATCTGAAGGCAGTGGTTGGTCTCCAAGCTCTCGAGGCTATTACCTATAATGAGAGTTTTATTGTGGAGTTCTTCCCACGCTGTAGCTACAAGAAGATCCTGTGGATGTAAAATGCTGGCAAGTGGAGGCTCTTGAGTATGTACCCAGGTCTATAGGGCTGTAATGCACAGCAGAGCTGGAAACCAGGTGCCTTTCTGGACCTCAGCTTTTAAGCTATTGTGAATTGTGAAATGCTCTTAACAAAAAGCAAAGGCCAGCTGGGTTGTAAATTGCTCACTGTCAGTATCAGTTTGTGTATTTGAGACCTAAGAAAATGCCAGCATGATCTGACCCAGGAGAATGAGATAGGTTTCTAGCTGTCTTTGTACTAAAATCTTGTTAAGTAAATTGGCTTTAAAATTGAGTGTGTGTGTGGTGGCGCTGTCCCTGCGAGTCAGCACTCGTGTGGATGAATAATAGTACTTGGGAATGTTCCTCAAACCTTCAGAGCTGTCTGTGGCTGAGTGCATGTTCCTCTCACCACAGATTGCAGCATTCACCCGCAGCAGGGGTGTTTTCCCCAGGTGCTGCTGATCTGAAACCCCAGTGATTCAGTGTCATGTCTGCAAGACAGGTCAGCTCCGGGAGTCCACATGGGCATTGCACTAAGGAGCTTTAGAATGTCCTCTCTCGGGGACCTCCTTCTCTTTCAGTTTAGGGCCAGTAAAGCTGACAGGCTGCAGTTTGGAACTAGAACTCTGCAGAAGAGGTCTTAATTAAAACATTTTTCTGAAGTAATTAAAAGACTGTAAAATAATCATGTAGACAGCAGCTACAGCATAGTTTGAAACCTGCCTTTCTCCTCCCTGCCAGGAAGTCAAGTGAATCTTGGCCACGTCTATCCCAGAACAGCAGGTGTGCTCCCAGCCAGGGTGTTTCTGAAGGAGTTGCCCCACAGAAAAATTGCACCTACTGTGAAAGGTAATTTCAGAGGAAGGCAGGCAGGGTTGTTGCCCTATGTACAGGTCCTTGTGCCTGTGGAGACTTGTTTGTGTTTCTTCTTACATTGATCATTCTTAGCAACATCTTTAACTCTGAATAGATTTGTTTAATTAAATGCTTTTAGCATTCTTTAACATATTAGGGATGATACGAGTTTTCTTAGTTTAAAGAGGATGCAAAAGAAATTAATGGGAGAGAACTCCAGGGAAGATTAACAAATACATGGGAAGTACCTCTGTTGTGGCATGGCCCTGGCTTTTGCTCTGATTTCTCCATGATCTGCAGCACCTTCTGTCAGGAAGGGAGTTTCTTCCACAAAATGCCCTGGTGGAAAGCATCTTCCCATCAGGAGGCACCACAAGTACAATGTGCTCATGCTGCAGAGCACGCAGGATGGCCGCCAGCTTCAGGCATGGCTTCAATTCCTCCATCATGACACCTTCATTACAGGCTGCTTGGGATAATTTTCTGTGACAGGAAAGCTAAATTCCCTGTCCTTCTCAGTTTTGTCCATCCTTCAGAGCACATACATATTTTGCTTTTTCCGGACCAGCCAGCAGTGTCATCTGGGCACACAGGCACCATCTGCTCAGAGGGGAGAAGCTTTACTCCTTGGTGTAAACCACAGCCTTTGATACATACTTATTCAATTTTGTCACACAAACAGACCCAAATGTGCTCCCTGTCTGGGGGCTTCTCCCTGGCAGGACCCTTCTCCTCCATGTTCCTTGCAGGATGCTCCATCATTCTCTGGTTCCTGAGTGTTCTGAGCTTGCATGGCCTTTCAGGACTGGCTCCAGCGTGGACTCCTGTGCAGGAGACAAGGATGGGACTTCAGTCACTGCTGGCAGAGGATATTTGAGTTCTACTCCTGCTCACAGAGGGGGAGAAGGGACTGCCAAATACCACATCCTCCCTGATCTGTACTGAAGGACAGGCATGTCCTTCTGGTCTGACACATGGAGAGGAAGGGATGGATGGCTGGTGCCTGGCTTTTGCTGATTTTGTCTCTCCAGAGCCCTGTCACAAAAGGGCCCAGATGGGACTCCTCCTCCTCACCTGCATGCTGGGGGGTACTGAGGGGGGTGCTGATTTTGGGGCAGAATGAACCAAGCGTTTCGGAGCTCTTTCAAGCTGACTTTAAAATGCAAAGGTTTTTTCAGACTAAGCAGACAGAGACTCTTACTGTCTCCTAGAGCAGGCACAACATTTGGGGATGCAGCTCTTGTTTCCTTCTATGAGCTTTAGCACAAAGGCAGTGGCAAAGTGGCTGTCAAAGGCCAGGGGGATGGAAATTTCCTGTTTCTAATGTTGCAGGGTTGAAGTGAGGCACAGCTTGTGAGATTAATGCAATGATTATGAGGAGTTTGGAACTGGTCCTAACACATCACAGAAAGCAAAGAAGTCCTGCAGTTCAATGTGCTGACTTGTCCCAGGGCTGGTCTGCCTCTTCACTGCTCACCTCCTGAAGCTCTGTCATACAAAGCATATGGTTGAATGAGCTCCAGTGAAACAATCCTCTAAAAAATCTGGGTTGCTTCTCAGAGCTTCATTGCTAACTGGGGTAGAGGTGAACTGTTCCTGCTCTAACCCCTCTTAAAGGACTTTTTTCTTCTACCAAAATGTTTGTTCTGAATTCCTTTGGCTTCACATTTAAAATTAATTGAAACTTGTTTTTTTTCCAGATGCCTCTTTTGAAAACTGCAGACTTGAGCCATTGTGCATGGTAGCTCCGATTTCGACCTGCTAAAAGTTTGACAACAATATCTGCAGTTTTTATTTCCTATTCCCTGTGGGTTTTGTTTTGGTTTCTTCTTTTTTGCTGTTGATTTGGAACAGGAAAAACAGGCTTAATTCTTCCTCCCTAATAAAATCTAGTGCAAAACTTCTCATCTGAAAGAACCATTCTACTGTATCATCCTGTTAGTATGTGAGCAACATGTTCTTCCTGAAATGATGTTACTGTACATTTATGCTAACTTTATCAGATAAAAATCCACTCTCTAAAATTCAGGGCCATTCTGGAGATACTGCTATCCTTCATTGACTAATTTGCTGTTTTACTGAAGCCACAGAATTGTGGAATTGTGGGGAGCATTTCTGTGCCAGGCCTTCTCAATGGGCTGGTTGTGCTCAGGTAAGTGCTCAGTGCTGCAACGGTTGTACAACTCAGTCCTTCAGCTTCTGTAAGTATCTTTTTACAAGCTCTAGGATGAGGATTAGTACCTGCAATGTTTTTGCTTTGGTGCAGTTCTGTTAAGTACTAAAGCACTGTGTATGGGGTGTTTACTGGGGAAACACCATGGCTTCAAACTCTTGCAAGTGAAACTTTGTTTTATTTTCACTGTTCCAGGCATACCAAGACAAACTACAATACCATATTCAATGTGGATCTTAAGATGCCATTTGGGGATAAGTATTTACAAAGAGACGAATTACAGGTAAAGAAACATGCTTGTGGCTGAAAAGAAAGTCCAGTCTTTATGTTGTCCCCCTGCTTTGCTGATCTGGCTCAGCCGGGGAAAAAGCAGCGAGCCCTGGCTGGTCAGCCCTGCCCTGGCACCCGGACCCAGAACTTCACAGGGAGCTGAGAAGGGAGGTCAGTGCTTTGCTCTGCTGTGTGTGTTTAGCTGAAGAGGAGAGCCAGATGGTGTTTTCATTCTGGGGCACGGAGCAGCGGACACTGGCCTGCTGGGAAAAGATCCAAGCCCATCAATTCATTTCACATGAATGGTGAGCATATCGATTTAATCCAAGAGCTGGAATTGACAATGCCATATCCATGGTTGCTGATATATAGCTTTGTTTTTCTTGTGACCTAGAGCATCTGGAAAGTAGCTTTAAATGAACAGCTTGTATGTCTTCTTTCAGGAGGGAACTGGTGAAAGTTCATGTAGAGACAGTTGCTCTGGCACAGCCCTCATTAGGCTGGAGGAATTCTGAGCAGATTGGGAACTACCTTGGTTTTGGTCAGCTTACAAATTTCTTTAATTTGCTAAAGGAATCGTACTTGACAGGGCTATAGGACTTTAATTTTCTTTTTCCCTATTCTTACTTAGATCCTCAGGCAAAGAAGACATGAAGTTTTAATTCAAAATCCTACAGCTGATCTCCTAGGTGTCCTACATTTAACAACAGGTTGATTTGGCTTCTGTGTTTTAAAATATACATGGTGATCTCTGACCTTTTTGCTTGACCTGAACTTACATGATAAGGCAGGGTATAATCACTGCACCGTTCCAGTGCTGCTGCCTTTTACTGGCTTGACCAGCAGTGGCATGGATGTCAGCAAAGGGTCTTGAGACTTTCTACTTCAAATGTCTGTAAAAATACCTCTCCTACTGTTGCTGGCAGAGCCCTGACTGTGCACACAGGAACTCCACCTTCACTGGCTAGTAGGTGGCTCTGATTTCCCATGCTTCTGGTGCCAAGGAATTTTGCAAATTTTTTTGTGTAACTTGGATGGAAAATGATATTTTGGTGTTTTTTTCTGTTATTGCTGATTTTGCTCTCTTTCGCCTATATATCTTGGAGAGTTTATACATCTTAATGAAATTATGCAAAGGGAGGTGGTGACCAGAGGAAAGGAGAAAGTGGGAAAAATTATATAAGCTTCCAAAAATAACATAGAAACCTCTTTTTCTTTTTCTTTTTTTTTTTTTTCTCCTGTAATAATGAAAGCCTGTTCTAGCTGAATAAATTAAAAGTGTTTGTTAGTAATACACTGGAAAGACAATATAAGTGTATGGGTGTCTGTTAGGAATGCCTGCCGGAACAGGATTCCACCTCCAGAAGTGCTGCCACCAGAAAATTCTGCTGGTACATCCAGGGGTTTTCCAGGGGACAGAAACTGGGATGGTCCTTTTCAAATGCCATCTGATGAATCACACCTTTCTGAGGTAGTTGTGGAGCAATCTTTGGCTCTGCATGCAAATTCCACCGAACAATGCAGGAAAAAGTCCTTGAATGTAAGACAAGGATAAAGTTACAGCCCGTCTAGCCTGCATCAGTTCCTGGGGCAGCCAACTCCCACATGGACTCTGATCCGCATGGAGCCTGGACTGGCCTTTGCTTGTGGGTGTGGGCTGAGCAACCAGAGTGCTTGGGCCAGTGTGAGGCTTTGCCCATGGTATATACATTTCCAAAACCTGGTATTTTGTGTGCAGGAATGCTGCAGGAGGCAAGGCAAGCCCATTGCTTCGTGGAGCACTAACCCAGGTGTTCTGGGTCTCTGGGCCTAACTTTATGTTAGATGTATATGTTTGCATTTGATTATTACCTCTCACAGAAAAATACATAAACAGATATCCTTCACACTGTAGCTCTCTGTTAGTTTGCCTGTAGTTGCTGAAGTCATTACTGTGAAGGGAGAAAGAAAAAGGAAGAGAGGTGTATCTCAGCCACAGGTAAGATCTGATTCAGAGCCCATAACAAAACCAGTTAACCAGTGCCCCTGTCTGGGGACAACTGAGCTGGGTAAGAATTGTGGACAGGTGGGGGGAGTGTATGTATTTTTTTTTTTTTTTTAATCCTGATTTGACCTTTCTGTCACAGAATACTTAATGTACACCACTCAGAAGGTTAAAATACAAATCTTCCCAGTTCCCTCCCAGAGCTACCTAAAATACTTCTGGGATTTGTGCAGGGGAATCTCAGCAGTGAAGGGGGTGAATCCTTTAACCTAGCACTACATGTCCCTTGGTAGCAAAATTAGGTGAGAAAAACTGCCTTTGAATCCCCCATCACCACAGTACTCATTCCTGCCCTCTCTCAGAAATTCCCTTCAGGAGTGCTGATTCAGCTATTTGCACGACTGCGCATAAACTGGATGAAAGAATGAGATTTTCAAAAGCCCTCAAAAAGGGGGAAGTTGTACACCTGTGCAGAAAAGCCATGCTGTGCATGCACATTAAGATCTAGTTGTGGTTATCTGCTCTTAAAGTCTTTCTGGATTGGGACCACAGATGATGAATCTTGCTAGAACCACGTGTCCAACAAATATATGACCCTAGAGCACAGAGCTGAGTGAAATCCATGTTTCACAAGGATTTTTGAGAGACAGCCAGCACTGTTTTCAAAGTGCTCTCAAATATTGTGGAGGAAATGTTGACAGATACTGCAATACTCATACTGATGAATATGCTTAGGCTCTGTAGAGTATCTCTACATTCATCCAGGACTTGAGACCCAGAGTAGCAAGTGCAGGGCAAGAGGAGGAGGAAGGAAAAGCTGCTAATGAGCAGATGCTTTCTATCATTTTCTGGATGAGCTGCTTTGGCCTCAGCAGAAGCAGCTGTCTGTCTCCTGGCAGGCAGAGCTGCACTGCAGAGCAGAGCAGGCAGAGTTACCAGGGCACAGGTCATTTTCAGACCATAAAGAGAAATTTCTTTCCCAGGGAAGAGCTGGGAGGATGTGAAACCTCCATCAGTGCCAAGGCATTAATACCCATGACGCCCTGAGAGCTGCTGCCCAGGCTGCTGACACGTGGAGGGTGGCACAGCAGCCACTTTTTGCAGTGAATAAACCTATCCTGTCTCCAGACCAAGGCTTCAAAGTGAGTTTACCAGCACAATTATTGAGTTAACAGAGTGTATAATCATCAGACATTTCACAGAAACCGCAATATTTGTATGTGAGGCTCCACACTATAGATTAATTCAAAGCAAAACAAATGGGAAGCAAGAGAATCATTATTTTCAACATTAAATTTTCATGTTTCACTACATGCAAAAATCTGATTCAGAAACATGTGCAGCATATGTAAGTTTTATGAGCCTTGAACAGTAAAGGGTATACTGAAACTTCTATCTTCCTTGAAGTGCATGGGAAGTAAGCATGAATGCAGTGTGAGAAAGGAGCTGTAGCTCTTTTCCTCTCTTACAGTTTTTAAAGGGTTTTGCATATGTACCTTGTTTTCATAAAACTATGCAGCAGTTCCCTATAAAGTGTCAGTAATCTGGAAATAAACTGTTATATGAAAGTTTGTCTGTGTTCCATGATGTACACACTATATCATAGACCCAGAAAAACACAGGGCAATTTTCTCTTCCTGCACTATAGGAAAAATCCTTCTAGTCCTTCAGTAATACTCACCAGCATAACACAATTTAAGGGAAAAAATGCTGAGCAGTCTCATAGCAGGATGTATTGGGCCATGTGGAAATTGTTCCTGGCATGAACTACTTTGGAAACACAGAAAAAAAATATGTGAAATGTTATGTCAAATCATATGCTGACATTCTGGTGATTCTATCACAAGTGTTGTAACAGTGTTTGCTGTACACCTCTGCAGTCTGACTCAAGAGAGCATGAAAACTTGAGCTTTAAGTAACAATAAAAACTATAAATTAAAAATGAGTGAAAATGTGACTGCTCAGTCACACTGAAAGGTCCAAGAATAAAACTCAAGAGCAAAGGCTCAGAATTGGCCTGCAAATGTAAATATATATACACACTCAACCTTTTTTTGTTCCCACTCCCACTCTTTTTTAATGTATTTTTTAAGTCTCTGTGACTTCATGGCAGTTTTGAGGAAGGAAGCACCGGCGCATGGGCAGTCTTGTACCTCTGTGAACAGTTCCTGTAGGAAACCACATCCAAGCCTACTGCAGCAGGAAAGAAAAGGAATTGGGTATGTGCTCTTTCTGATACAGAATTACCTATACAGAAGGTAATCCTGGCAACGAATATGTATGTTTGTGTTAGTTTGGCTTTTTTTCTTTTTAAGGAAAGTTAGGAAGGGGTATGGCACAAGCATCTCTAACATGGGAGCAAATGAGCACGTAATAAGCAACTGAAAGAAATGCTGCAGGGCATAAGTGGGCTGGGAGAGAAAGAGAAATGACAACTCCAGTTCTGTCCCTACTCAGGGCACCTACGCAGCTCTGCCTCCCAGCGTGGAGGCTATAGAGCAAAGAGCCCGACCAGAGTCCCACACACCTCTTGCAGCACTTTTCTCCATGCTTAGATAATAACTAGAGCTGGACGTCAAGGAGTGCAAAGTAAAAGCAAGTTGTAAATATAAAAAGCAATAACCATAATTGCTAATTCTTTTTGTATTTGCATTCAAGAAAAGTAAAGCACTTGACTAATAATTTGACAATTACTGGAACGTTGTTTTGGAAGATCCTTTCTCCTCTAGGGCTGTGTCATAGTGAAGCTGATAGCCTGTCTCTATTCCCAACTAACCAGCTGTTGGCAAGCATGCCAAAAACCAACCCAAAACCTGAGATGGGTTTTGTTACCCTAACTTAAGTGTTCTACTGTGGCCCAAGACTTACAGCAATGACTGTCTCTGGCAAATACCCACTGCTGCTGGTGGGATGCTGATGAGGCTCCAGCAGGGCCACCCAGCATGCAAGCTCCAGCAGGTCTGTGTCCAGCACATTTGAAGGCTTCTAGTCTTTCCTCTAAAGGAGCTACATAAAGAAGTTTGTTAAGTTTGGTTGATTTTTAATCTATATTCTAAGTATTTGTTTGTTTTTTTTTTTTTCCTTGGAGGAAAGGAGAACATGATTAGTTTCTGCATTAGGATGTTTCCACTCTCTCCTGTTGAATTTTAGGGCATCTTTTATGCTTGTGTTCTCAATATATGCATTCAGAGAGCATATTTGAGCTTTGGAAATCCATATTATGGCTCTGATTTATGCTGTGATGACAGACATAAGAGCCCTCAAATCAGTGTGGCTCTGGATGGTTACCATGGTTCTTCTGTGAAGCTGGGATGGAAGGATCTGTTTCTATATTAATATCTAAAAAGAAACAAAGGGGATTATATTTCATGTTCTAGAAAGAATCAATGTAATTTTCATATCTCTACCCTACTCCACATCATTCTAAATGCAAAGAAGACTACTTCCTAAAAATGTCAAGTGTCAGTGGACATCCATGTTAAATATACACACACACACACACACACACACACACACATATATATGTATGTGTGTGTGTGAGAGTGTATATATATATATATATATATACACTCTCACACACACACATACATATATATATATAGCCTGCTGTGAACACTGCTTTAATGGTATTGGAGAGGGGTGCTGTTGGAGAGATGTACTCCTGTAGATTTAAATATTATGTCAGTCACACTTGCTCTGAACAGGGTTAATAGACAGATTCCATCAAAGGCCAGAAGAACCCTCTCTCTTATTTTCAGTGAGACATAAATCAACTCCACTGCAATTAAACTGTCAGAAGAACCCTCTCTCTTATTTTTAGTGAGATGTAAATCAACTCCACTGCAATTAAACTGTGTTAGTGTTAGGTCTCCACAATTGTTGGTACCTGGTTGCTAACCACTGTTAGCAGCAATTGATGGTTATTTGGCAGAATTTCTTCAGGTTTTAGACAATGCTTTAAAAGGAAGGGCAGAGGAAAATACAGCACTTGGGAAGAGGAGGAGAGGGTGTGGGTAGGCACGGTACTGAACTGCAGAAGAGCTGTATTTCACAGTAACCATGCTGCTATTTGTTCTTGAAAAAATCACTCATTGTTCTCTTATCCCTGTACTGCTCTGAAGAATCTACAAAAAACCAGCCAAAAAAACCTGAGAAAACAAACCCAAGGAAGCAGTAGAACATGAATACAAGAGCAGAATGTGATTGCACAGGGAGATTCTACACTGAACTGAAACATTCATGTTTTGATCATTGAGAACAAATGAAGTACAATGCTGGTCTGTTCCCCTTCTCTTCTCATGTCTCCATTTTGTTTTACTTTGCTTAGCTTAGATTTTTTTCCTTTTTGGAGGCCTGCAGGGAGGAAAGAAGGAGTCTTTGTTTTAAAAAGTCTGAAACCAACAGTAGCCCATTGATCATAATTAAGTCTAAAATAATACGCTTTTGCTGACCTGTTTGTATTGAATCCAAAAAATTGTATGTTATACCTGCTGTAGTCTTGATCTGCCCCTAGATCCAGTTTCTTCTCCTTGAGCTTCTGGTTGTGGGACAGTAAGCCCAAATAAACCTCTGTGTTTTCAGGGCTATACTTCCTCTTCTGTATGAAACCAAATTTTTCATCATCAGGTGTTCTCTTTGGCACATGCCCTCATTTCTTTGACTGATGCCTGTCCCCATAACAACCACCTCTGTTGTCAATAACTTCTTCAGACCATGAAAGGACACACAGGACAGCAGTAGTTTTCACAGGAACGCTGGGGAGTTGCATGGAAATTTTAAATAATTTTGACATGATGTTCATGGGCCCAATTCAGAGCCTCCTGAAGTCCGTATGAAACTGCTGATTTCAACGATCACTCATGTCTTCAGGGGCTGCTTCTGACCTTTTGAATTCAGACTGCTAACATAACAAACTATAGAGGCTTAACTCCATGATTCTTGGTAGCCTAGTATACTCTAATGAGTTAATTTGCTGATGATTAGTCAAAGAATAGATGTGCTTTAGGAAAATAGTGGAGAAATTCACAAAAATATGTATTTTGGCATAATTTCCTATGAATGAAGAGTGTTAGGTGCCGTGGACCTACTTCTGCCTATTCTCAGTCTTGGTATTTAGAGACTCCCAACATGTAGGCAGGCAGCATGCATAGCCTGATCCTGCTTCTAAGGATGTGTGCATAGGGAAAAATCCTTCAAGGGTCTCCCAGCACTTCTCTCCCAGACTGCTCATGTGACTCACCAAATCGACTGGCTCAGCGTTCATTATCAGCTCATATGCATGGACTCAGAACAGAAGACACAGTCAATCACATGAAAAAATAGATAAAAAAAGAATTTGAAAAGATCAGACAGACAGTGGCAATTAGCCATAAGGCTCAGTCACACAAACACACTGACCAGCAGCCTGCTACCCTGCAAACAGTCCTTTTTATTTCCCTTTTCCAATGCATCTCATTCTTTTTTGTTTCCCCTGGCATACCGTTGGTTATCCCTTCAGAGCTATAGGGCAGCGGGATGCTGGTTCATTTGTCTGTTCACAAACACGAGTCTTAAGGATCAGGCTGGACCATCACAAAAGGCTGCAGAAAAGAGGCTGCTGCGTTGCAAACACGAGATGTACAGCCCCGGACATTCAGGAAAACGTCTACTATATGAATCTCACGTTCAGTGCAAAAAAACTCTGTCTGGTCTGCACGTGTAGAGGGATAGGGGTACCGAGAGGGTTGTGTGAGGGATATTTGCACCTTGGAGTCATCGCCGTGCCCAAGCGCACGGTGTGTGTGAGGGAGAGGCCGGCGGTACAGCCGACGGCAGGGCCGCCCTCGGCGGGGATGAGCGCGGCGCTTGCGCTCGGCTCTGCCGCCCCCCAGCGCCCGCCGCGCGGAACTGCGCCCGGCCGCCCGCGGGCTCGGCCTTGGCCCCATCTCCTCGGCGTTAGCCCGATCGATCTCCGCTCTCCCCTCGGCGTTAGCCCGATGGATCTCCGCTCTCCCCTCGGCGTTAGTCCGATCGATCTCCGCTCTCCCCTCGGCGTTAGCCCGATCCATCTCCGCTCTCCCCTCGGCGTTAGCCCGATGGATCTCCGCTCTCCCCTCGGCGTTAGCCCGATGGATCTCCGCTCTCCCCTCGGCGTTAGCCCGATCGATCTCCGCTCTCCCCTCGGCGTTAGCCCGATGGATCTCCGCTCTCCCCTCGGCCTTAGCCCGATGGATCTCCGCTCTCCCCTCGGCGTTAGCCCCATCTCCACTCTTCCCCTTGGTGACTCAAACCCTGCGTGCCTGTGGTGGAGCTTTTATTACTTTGCGGATGGCGAGAAAATGTTACAGCCGCCCGAGGCTGAAGGAAGCCCTGATTCCCCGGCAAAATCAAAACCCATGAGAGGGTGGCTTTGCTTGCTTGTACAGCCTGGAAGTTCACACACGGCCTGTCCTCAGAGACATTTTCCCAGGTTTTCTGTACCAGATCTGCTCATTACCATCTCATATATATTTTTTCTTATTATTTTCTGGTTTTCCCCCTTTCTTTTTGTTTCTTTCAGGGTTGTATAAAACATTAAAAAACTCTTAAGGAGTGGCATACTCCTCATGTGAACTTCACACAGATCCGTTGAGGATTTTCACATGATCATGTGTTTGGGTGAATCCTGTTTCTTCAAATCTTTTGGCTGCGTAGAGGAGCACAGCATTACCTTACAGCCAACCTCAAATGAAGTCTGTGTTTTAACATCAGCCATTTTGAGTGTTTCAGTGCCGCCTGTTACAGACACAAAATACTTTGCCTGGGGACTGATGCATCACAGAATCACTGAATCATAGTATGTTAAGAGGTTGGAAAGAATCTTAAAGATCATCTAGTCCCAACCCTAACCCCCTCCCACTCCTGGCCAAGGGCAGGAACACCTCCCACTAGACAGTGTCTCATAACCCATGCAGTAAAGAATTTCTTCCACGGGTGAACTGGTGGTGTCAGGCTCCTCAAAGCGGGGCATCACAGAGGGCATTTCTTAAACAAACGGTTTATTTCGCAAAGCCGCTTGGTTTGCGTGACGCAGCACGCAGTTCCACACTGGGAACTGGCAGGGTCCATGGACAGGGCACCTCATGCCCAGGGCTGTGCAGCTGCAGGGACTCCATTGAAGGCTCAGTCCCGCCAGGCACTGCCTGACTTCAGCGGGCCCGCTGGGCGCGTGTGGGAGGGTGATGGCGCACATCTCTCGCCACTCCTCGTCCTGCAGCGACTTCAAGCATGACAGGGCCCGACGCCAGAACACAAAATGGCGGCTGCCAGGGCCCAAAATGGCCGCCGCGCAGCCTCCCTCGTGACCCAGCCGGGCCGGGCCCCGGGCGCGGCGCTGTGCGCGGCGGGCCCGAGCTCGCGCTCCCTGCAGGCCGGCCCGGTCACGTGATGCGGCGGCCGAGCCAATCGGCGCGCGCCGTGGCCGTGCGTGCAGCGCGCGCGTCCCGCCTCGCCTCGTTGTGGTGGAGGGCGCCATTGGGAGCCGCCGGGGCCGCCACTGCCTTCCCGCCAGCAGCGCCCGCCGCCGCCGCCATGGACTACGGGGAAGGTGAGGGCGCTCCCCCGCTGCAAGGGCAGGGCCCGGCCGCCGCCACCGCTGCCGCCGTGGGGCCCGGCTGTGACTCAAAATGGCAGCGGCCGCTTTGTTACGCGCAGGACGGAGCCCCCCTCACCCACGTCCTCGTCCTCCGAGCCTGCCGCCACTGCCGGGCCGGGGGAGCTGCGGCGGCGGCCGGCGGCGGGAGGGCTGCGCGGGAGGAGGGCCCTCCCCGGGGGTGGCGCGGGCGGGCGGGCGGGAGCGCGGGCGGGGGCGGCGCTCCGCGGGGCGAGGCGCCCTGGGGCGCGGGGGAGCGGGGGGCGAGGGGGCGGTGGCGGGCGGGGGGCGCGGGCAGAGCCGGGGGGAGCTCGGGGCGAGCTCTTTGAGGGGGTCGTGTCAGGAGCCTGGAGATCCGACAGGAGAGAGAGCCGCCTCTTGTTGCGGCTCCCTGTCTCTCCCCTCCAGCTCTTGCTAAGCACTAAGTCATTCTCACTGACCCATCCTCTCCAGCTGAAGACAGAGATTGGAGATTCCCAGATACCCCCATGCATTGTGGTGTGAACATGCCCAGTGGGTCAGTCTCAGGTATGAGCTATAAATACGTCTAACCTGTAAAAAGAGTTGGGGCTGAACAGTCAGTGTTAACAAAAACGAAAAAGGAAACGGGTTTTTAAAAGTGCGTAACATGGTTTGAGTGCTCATGATGTTTTCTGGAGGAGTGGTAACTGTCTGGGAGTGAGACTTGATTTTCATCTTGGGCATGTCAACGTGAACTGTACGTTCCAAATGAAAAACTGTGAGAAAAAAGAGTGGGGATGGGGGGATGGGGTAGAAATACAGCCTTTTCTTAAGATTATGCTTTTTTTTACATAAACCATATATTCTTGATTATGCTTTTTTTTACATAAACCATATATTCTTAAAGAGTACTATTTCTGTTAAAAGATATTTTCATTTTTTATAAAAAACAGAACCTGTAACTGCTTGGGTTTTACTTACTTTTTCCCCTCTGAAGTTTACTTTAACTAACAGTTTAGAAAGGAGTATAGGAAACAATATAAAGCCAAGCGTAAAAGTTACCTTTTTTTTTTTTTTTTTTGCACTGTCAAAAGTACTATGTAGATAAAACAAAAAGGAATGCACATACTTTGGTAGGATGATCAAGGTTATGAGTTTAGAAAAGACTCCAGAAATGTTTTGACATCTGTTGCCAGCATGCAAGCAAGTGTTAAAAGGATCTTAATATAAAAGCTTTACTGATACTGTATCCAAGCTGCGTTTACAGATCCTGTCAAATAACTGCTTGTTGTTGGATGTCTTGGCACTCTTGCTGGCTGTTATATGGAAATACCACGTTGTATTACAGATGCATCTTTGATTGCAATATAATTTTGTGACACATTTCTTGAGTCTTAGTTTTTTTCCCCCCAATTATATTATTTTGTGTTTTATCTTTCTGCATAGTAAAATACATAAATAGTAAATAAATAAATATATTGCCCTGTGTTTTCATCTTCTGTACTGAGTCCTAATTAAATGTCCACTTGATTTTTAGAATGAGAAGTTATTTTTAACTGCCAGTCTAAGTATCTTATTGGAATATTCACTATAACTCTTAACCAGAACTTGCTTTTCTGAGATCTGATGACACAAATATTAAACTGAATCCAGGCTCATTGTAGGGGAAGTAATTAATCAAATATGTATTGTACAATTAGAGTGTTCCTTTCATTTGTCTCTGTAATAATAGTTTTCATAGCGTTAATTAAACTTTCTGTTATTTGTAATTATTACAAAATTTTAATAATGATGTATGCAGCTTGAAACTTTTACTGTGACTGTTTATACATTGTATGTACATGAGCAAGGCATGCATAAAAATTGTTTTACCCAGATTCTGAACGGGAGACTGAAGGCTGTTTTGTGAGGTTCAGAAGACAGGCAACAGAGGGTGGATGTTGAGAATTCTCATCTTTGATAGTTTTCATTTGAGCTTTTGGCAAGGTTCTTCCTGTTGGAGACTTTCAGCCAGTGGGAAGCACTTTCAGTTGTGTGTCTGACTCCCGTGATTGCACCATTGTCCCTTCTTGACGGCTCAGTTTGAGCCCAGAGTTGATATGCTCTTTGGAATAAATTGTTAGTATGGTTAGCAGAAATATTAATGTTAATATTTTAGTTACTGCAACTAATGTCCTTTTAATCTGGAAGTGAAAGTGGCCTAATGACAAGGTTGTGATCTGAACAACCTAGGCATGGTTTTATAAAAATATAATGTGCCTGGAAAAAATACTGCTTCCCATTGCATAACGGACCCTTAAGCTTCTGGTAATCAAAATTTAGCTTTTTTAATTTATAATTTATTTTGCAAGATCTTTCTCATTTCCCATTTTATGAAGCCTTTTTATCTGCTTCACATCGAGCACACTGCTTAAAATAATTTCTTGTCTTTATGCTGTGAATATGATTTCAATGTTCTCTGCTCTAATGCTTTTTCTTTTAAATGGAGTTCTTTGTGCCAAGAGATTCTGAGTCTTGCCTACTGTTTGTTTGCTTTATAGTTCTTTTCCTTTGGAAAATTTGCTTTTTCTTCACTGGCTATTAAGATTTATTTTGCAGCTATTTTAAACAATCTCTCTACCAAATATGACTTCTTTTTTTTTTTCTTTAATTAATCTGAAGAAATACATATACATTAACATTTTAATTTTTAAATTAAACTTATGTTTCAGTATCCCATTCTTTTTATTTTAGAGGCAACATATTATTTTCACCTTTTAAGTAGACCTTCTTCCCTCTTTTCAATACAAGTTCAATACAATCTAGAAATTAAAAACCGGACAGTTCTTTGCAAGTTCTTGTATTTCCATACTTAAGTTCAGTGGCTCATTCATCCACAGGGTATTTATGCAAAAAGCTGCATATGCCAAAACCTAATTTATTCTGTTAATAAAATCTTTGTTTCAGATGCTTTGATAATGCCTTCATCTCAGAGGATCTGTCTCTTCCTTTTTAAACTTTACGAGCAAATATGGACCACTGTTTTTTAATTTCTGTGATTTTCACAGATACACAGATATAATGTTTCTTCAAAGGTTTCTTTGATAAGCAGTTACTATTCAAACTTAAATGAACTACTATTTAGAATTTTTGGTTTGAGACACTGGAATACAATTCCTGCTGGTTTTTTTTTGTAGTGCTTAAATACATGTTCTCTCAGCATGTGAAACAATTTCAAATTTAGTCTGCACAGACAGGGAATTTCTCTATGTCTCTACTGGTGATGACAATGATTATTAATCATTTACTACATTAAAGTCCTTTCTATTTTCATGTATCTAAATGAATATTTACTGCTGTGTTGTATGTTTTCCCCTTTTTAGGATAAAGCTTGTCTGAAGAACATACTTTCAGAATAAATTTTAATACCTGAAGAAATACTATACTTGTTAAGTTGAATGCAGTTTTTTGGTCATGCTCTGGTCATGCATGAAGTATAAAATGTAGGAATGTTTGGTAAAGTTTGCAGCTGATGGTTGAACCGGGAGGGCAGTGGTTGGAATGATAGATTAACTGATCAGCAGTGTGGAACAGTTAATGAAATAGTTGGAAGGAGTTTATAAGATCACCTTTAGTAGATCAGGTCAAAAGTGTCTATCCTACCTCACCAATATCCTGCGTGTTACTCTGTGTTTGGAGACATGGAACAAGACGTACAAGTACTCTTTTTGTGTATTTATATGCCTTCACTGGTTTGCAGCTTGAGGACTTTCTCAGTCATAGTCTGTGTTACACATGTCTTGAATTTCTTGTCAGTTAATTTATCCAGTTTCTGTCTTAAATCATTGTTAATCATTAGTAACTTACTACTTGTAACTCAGTTCTGGGACTTGTATGTCTGTTCTATGACAAGTGACTTGGATCCTTCTTTAGCTTGTTACTTGTAAATCTCATTTGGTCCCTCCAGTTTCTTGCAGTAAATCATTCAGGTCATCATCCCTCTTCATGTCTTTGTACTTTTTGTATGCTGTGTTAACTTATTTTCAAATGTGAGTATATTATAATGTAGGTAAATGCCGGGCAGTGAGTCTGGAAAGGGATGAATAAATTGTTCAGTGTTAGGGAGGCGATGGTGGTGATGTCCTGAAGGCAAGGGTTTGAGGATTTAAGGGACTGGCATAGCTCTATAGCAAGACTGCTGATGTTATGTAACATGAACTAAGGAGTGTTGAGCAAGTGTGGATGAGTTACCCTGTGATTGTAAATCGTATCTTAGTGTTTGCTTTCATGCTAAAAATTCTAGACTAAAAATATTTTTCAAAATGATGCTTTTTAAGCCGGTTTTTTAAAGAGTTCTTTGCACATTAATGTTTTTTTTGTTTTTCCAATGCTGAACTGGTGGCATATGCATAACACTGGTCCTTAGTTCATGTGCTGTAGTAGAATTGCATTGCAGTGGCAGGGATCTTGACAGTATGTTGTGTTCTGCCTTTTTGGATGGTTGATTCAGTTCTCAATTCTTAACCTCACTGATTTTGTGACATCTTAGAGCCTGTAGAGAATAGGGAACAGGTGAAACTAAGGTGAATTATTAGGTGCTTTCAGGTCAGGTATGTCAGTTTTCAGAATGTCAGTGTCTTTTGATTAGTTGTCCTGTATTAAAAAACCTACAACCTGGATCTGAGGTTAGATGATCCTATGGTCAGTCTTAATTTCTGTGAAACTGAGGTTATTTTCTTGACTATCTTCTCTTTGCTGGTCTGCATCTTTATGTATACAGTCTTATGCTAGATTAAGTGGCAGATCATTCAGAAACACCAGAGAGAAACATTAGATGTTTTTATTAGAAGCCTCCTCCATTTCTTTTTGCAGTAACTCTTAGCAATTTAAGTTGGTGATAGGTGGTGCTACATAATCAGTATTTTGAAAATATTTTTTTGTGCTTTGGTTTTTGAATCTTTATTGTATGTTCAGAATATGAAAAGGTGACTTCTATGTTAAAAGTTTTTTTCTTTTCCCAGAAGCATGACCTCTGATTTTTTGTAAAGTACCTATGATCATTAGAATAAAAAATCAGCAGTAGGTCTTGATATGTTGGAGTCTCTGTTCAGGCATGCTAGAAATATCTATGTAAAAGTGTTAGTCATAATATCATTTGCAGAATTCTCATTGTTGATAGATAGAAGTAAATTACAATGACTTGGTTCTGACAAGACCTAGGTACAAATGGGATATAATTTATATATGTATTTTCAGCACTACAGTTATTTTCATTAAATGATAAGCACAGAGAGTTACTGTATTTCTTTTAATAGGACAACTTGTTATGACTTCAAGAGAGCTAATTGTCCTGAAAAAGTCAGTGGTTTACATGTGGAGATACTGAAATGTATAAAATACTCTCTCTTGTCAGAGTAAACAGCTACTTGGTTTTATTTTTATCCTTCCTGTGTTCATTGTGTATTCCTTCTCTGTGTTACTTTTTCTGTGAATCTTGACTTGCCAGGTTTTCTTGGTATTACCCAAACCTTGTTGTTGGTTGGTGCTGGGAAGCATTTTTGGTCTCCAGAATGCCAGTGAAGTGCAGATTGTGTACATTGCAGGAAGACAGTGGATCATACTCTTTATGCAGATCTGCAGCTTTGTTTTAGTGCTTTGAACTTGAGTGATTATTTGCCCAGAATTTTTACGTAGACCTTCCGGTGATGAGGAGGAAGTCGGTTCTTTTGCCAGAATTCATTACAAGATGCTGAGATGTTATGAAGTGACATCAGTTCGACCATGAAATACCGGCACCTTAACGCAGTTAGTGACCTGCAGCTCAGTGCTGATTTGGGTGGATTTTTGTTCGTGCTAGAGGGCAGAAAATTCTTTTGTTTGACTGTAGCCTATATACAGAGCCTGCACTGCAGCATGACAGCTTGTAACCTTGACCTAGGGTCTCTCAATGTGAGTGAAGGTTTCTTGGGGCATTGTATAGAGAGAGCTCTTTGTATTCTTAAAGGGTTGGAAGTGGTATTAATTCTCTACAACTTCAGACATATTCTACATCAGGTATCTTCATTTAATTTTCTTAATTTATGATGATTCCAGCTGATGGAAATTAAGAATTTAAACTAGATTACTTAATGGGAATTCTCACTTGCTTTCTTTATAAACATTTTTCTGCTCTTTTTTTAGACATGGACCGGGATTATGGGCATGGAGGCTATGGTGGCCCACGATCCATGGACTCTTACCTTAACCAATCCTATGGGATGGAGAGTCATGGAGGTGGAGGCGGAGGAGGTGGTGGTGGTGGTAACAGGTAAAATAATCCTTCAGTTGTCCCAAGAATCTATCAAATCCAATTTAAGTTTAAATCATTCTTCTAACTTAAGTGTTCCTGAGGCATGTTGTTACGATTTTGTATGAGCACTTTTATTCTGAGTCTTCATGTTTGATAAATACTGGCAAATACTAAACTGTAAGTGCTAGATTCTTGTAATAATCAGCATTTTTGTGGAAAAGTTTTGACAGCGGAACAGTGCGTCTGAATGAAAATAGCAAAAGTTTTGTTTTTTCAGTATTGCCCAGCAATTTCTAGTTGATTGGCCTGACACACCATTTCTGACATAGCAGACTAGAACTAATTGGTTTAGTGTCTTAGACTGAATCTATCAACATTCCGTTTTCAAGGAACATTTAGGGTATGTGTTCTTTGGTTTAAATGTGCAGTGGTCGAGTGATCTTGGTATTGAATCTGAAAGTCATGTCCAGATTATTTCATTGGAAGGTACTGATTACACTTGAAACTGTGTGCATGTTCTGGGCTGCTTTGTAAGATGGAATAATCTAAAACTAAAAATTCTGATGCAGTGGTCTGAAAGTTGTGTATTTAATACTAGGGTACTATTTGCTCTTTCAGATGAAAACAATAGGGAGCAGCTGATTTGATTTAGGTCTTAAAATTGCATTCAAAGAAGCATGCATTTCAGAGTAGTGACTCTGTCTTGGAGGAGATAAAATGTGAAGAAAACTTAGATAATCTGATGGTTTTCTTGTGTGCATCCTTGAATTTTGTCTGGCTGTTGCCATATTACCGTGTGGTTCCTGTCTGTAGTCACTGTGGTGCCACTGGGGAAGGACAATACTAAAGAGGGAGGCTGAAGAAGTGTTGTGTCTTGCTGCTCGGTTCTATTAAGCATTTTAGTTAAGTATAACTTGTTTAATAATGAACGTTGGTATTGATTTACAAGTCTGAGCAGAGATTCAGGAATGAGCCGTACCTACCATATAGTAATCTGCATATGATGGAGGTTGAATGACTATTTGAACACCAAAATGTCGCTTGCTGTGTAACCTAATGTTATGCATGGACTTTTTCAAGTGTCATTTTCTGTGTATCTTTGAGTCTTCTGACATGAACAGATTTTAAAATGAAGGCATTCAGTTTACTGTAGTGCAGTTAGTAAGTTGAGTCTCTTGTAGGTTGTATTGTATCAGTTAAGGGATTGTCTTTCCCAGCTGCTTAATCACCCTGTTATAACCCTGCAGGGACACTAATGTGTTTCCCTTCCAGGCAGTTGCAGATACTGATTTCTAGCCTGACTCTGCCCATGTCCTAGGCAAAGCAAAGTCTTGATAAATAGTTGAAGATTGTAGCTCCTTGTTGCTTTACTCTGAAATTCCAAAGACTTTTTTTTGTCCACTGTGCATGCGTTGGGGAGACTTGCAGAATCTTGAGTTGCTAGACCTAATGGTCTGCAAGTGAAAGCTGGATACACTGAAGTCCGTGAACTTTTTTTGATTGTGAGACTGAATTTTACAAGGAAAAAAAATTCCAGAAAGAACAAGTGTGAACAGAAGAGCATATGTATTTTTCCTTTAAATTGAGAACTGTAGGTACTTGGAACTCACAACTGTACCACTAAAAAAGCCAAATTTTTTTCTTTTTTTCTCAGTTCAGAACTAAGCTGCCTTTTAACTGCTGTTTAACTGTTAGACTGTGAGGGTATGATTTTGAAGAAAGGGGAGTTTGACTAGGTTTTGAATGTCTGCAGGTGATTATTTTTGTGAGACTAGGGCTGGGCTCCAATAATGTTTTAGTAAATAAATGTTGCTGAAAATTTAAGTAAACAAAGTTCAGGTATACTGAACTTTAGAATTGTTTGTAGCAAAAATGGCTCAGATAGCTTTCTGTCTGGTCATAGTGTGAATTGCCCAGCCCTAATCAAGATTAAACAATAACACAACTGTACAGATCAGTATAGTAATAAATTGATTTTAGTTGATAAATGTCAACTGATAACTTGTCTTTTGAAATGTATAACATTAGTAAGCTTACTTTTTTTTCTCCTCACTGTGCAACTTTTCCAGGTTTGGACCTTATGAGTCTTACGACTCCGGGTCTTCTCTGGGTGGGCGAGATCTGTACAGATCTGGCTATGGTTATAATGAACCCGAACAAAGCCGCTTCGGAGGTAGTTATGGTGGTCGATTTGACAACTCCTACCGGAATAGCCTTGACTCTTTCGGAGGTAGAAACCAGGGCGGGTCTAGCTGGGAAGCACCTTACTCCCGTTCAAAATTGAGGCCTGGGTTTATGGAGGACAGAGGAAGAGAGAGTTACTCTTCCTACAGCAGTTTTTCTTCACCCCATATGAAGCCTGCACCTGTAGGCTCTCGGGGGAGAGGAACGCCTGCTTATCCTGAAAGTGGATTTGGAAGCAGAAACTATGATGCTTTTGGAGGACCATCAACAGGCAGAGGCCGAGGCCGAGGAGTAAGTACAGAATCTTTTCAGATTCTTTTCACTAGACTCTTTTAAACCCTTTCAAGACCACTGCTTTAAAATGAATGCACTGTTCAGTACAGTGTGGGGGTTTTGTCCAAGCAAACAATCATGGTTGGCAATATTGTTTATCCCTTTGAAGCTGTCTTCAAGTAGAACCCAGTCCCTCTTTCTGCTGAAAGTAATGAGTAATAGACTAGTTGATAAGGTTTGTTAAATCTCTCCTTTTGTTTGAAAGGTGAAGATAAAAGTAGTAGGTTTGGTCTAAAAGGGATTAAAAGGACTTCCATTTTTCCTTGTAAACACTAGCATCTCTGCTGCTGGTGGGGAAATTTATGAATATTGTGAAAGTTGAATTCAAAGACTTCTGAAGTTTTGAGTAGGTTAAAGGTGCAATGTATAAGCAAAAAATAAAACCCAGGTTGTGAACGCTAGATCAGTTTTTGGTTCATGTAAAGGGAAAAGTTGAGCTGATTCTTTAATATGTTGAGTACATGTTTTATCAAACATCAAGTCTTCTTTTAAACTTAATTCTTACTCTGACTTGTTTACTAGAAGGGTGGTGGAGAGGAAATGGCAAAGGTGAGTGGTTAGCAGCTACAGTGATTCTTTCTTAGAATTAAAGCATGGTTAAAGGGGCATCATCAACTTGAAATCCGGTCCTTCCACAGAACTGAAATTAATTTCCACACAGTGTGCCTAGTCCTCTTACATGTATTTGTTTTGAAGACTTAAGGTCTAAGTGCCTCTCAGTGGGTTCCTTTCCAGTATGGGATGTAAAAAGTATATGTCCGAGAAACAGCATTATTAACTATGCAAAATAGTGGATTAGTTTGAGGAAGTAATGCTTGATGTTAAATGAGCTAGGGGGGAAAAAAACACAGCAGAAGAGAATAAATAAAAAACCCCAAACCTGACAGAGATACTAACTTTAGGTTGATGGTGTCCCTTTGTCTTGGTTTTATAATCACAATTTTGATTATTTTTTTTAAGCACGAAATACTCAGCGAACACCTTTCTGCCTGTACCTCTAGGTGTAACTTACCTTTTAAAATTTCTGAGCGTGCTATATTTCTTTGGGCAGTGATTCTTTAAGTTTAAACTATGCAGCTTGAAGTGTAGAGGCAAATTATTTTTAAATGGGTCTTTTATATGCTTAACATGCGTGGTGGTTTTGTTCCAGAAAGTCTACTTTGCACCATTCTTGAGTATTGTAGTTGCCATATTCAACTTTTAGCTCAGATTTGCACATGGCTGTTAGCTAGCATGTAGCATGGTATGAGAAAAAGATTCTAATCTTCATTTCTCTGCTTGTGAAGCTGAAAATGTTACATTCTTAAGCCTTTATGCTGTTCTTTCAGAACTCATTTAGATCTGAAAGCTTTGTGCAGAGTTACAATTGAGTTTTTTTAATTTGCTTTTGGAATTTATTCTTTTAGTCTTTTATGTAATGAAGGAGAATGTAAAGGCTAGACTACTTACCGTATGTAAAATGCATTGCACCTTTAATAGGTAGATCGACTACTTAAAAAAAGCTGAATTTGAAATTATCAAGTGCGTACTTCATGTCAAATTTGTCTGATATAAATGTACGTGCTAGATGGTCTATAGCTAGCTCCGCTAAATAAATTAACATGGAGGTCTTGTGCATGGACTTCTGATTCTGGAAAGTGCCTGTTTTGGTGCATTCTGTCATTTAAAATCTGCTTTTAAGAAGTCATACTTTTCTTAAGGGTTTTGAAGTTATTTTTATGTTCGTTTGACAGTGTAATATTAATTCTCTTCTCATGGAAAGAGATATATTTCTGCTTATCCAAGTCACTCATCCAGTCTGTGGGCTCTCTTCTACCCTTTATTAATCAACCAATTGAGTTAATATTAAGAAGTATGTTAGCACTTCTGAAAATATTCCAGCTACCTAAATTCCCCTCTTCAGATTACTTGTTTATAGTCTTCAGAGAGGTAACTTTCATATACAAGTATCCCCAAATGACTTATGTTTTGATCAACATGACTTACATGACTACATAATTTTAGAAATAGTGGAAAGGTTTAGTCTTTCAATGAAATTTTCATTCCTATTGCTGCATTGTTTTTATATCACTCTCCAGGCCCAACTTAAAAATTCTGATTTTACTGAATTGAGTGGAAAGATAGATAAAAGAAAGAATGGGCTTCCTTCAATCAATCAGTGTTAAACACTGGGCAACCTTCTTTACTCAGTTTTCAAATCACTACTATATAATTTTGTGTAAGATGCAAAGTAAGGAAGTTTTTTTTTAAAGCTTCTTTTTTTTTTTTTCCCTTAGTGTTGGAACTGAGTTGTTAAACTCTTTTTTGTTTTCCCAGAGGCAGATGGAATTAATTATCTAGAGAATCTGAAGAGAGGAGCCAAGATGTTAGGCTGAGATATGACAGATATGTTCATTGCCTGGACAATGGTTCTGAATAAGCAGAAACACAGTTTATGAATAAGTATTAGTTCTACTGGACAAACACAAAGACATTGCACAAATGAACAGACCAGGAGCTTAAGTTTCCTCCTGGATTTTGCTCTAGAACATAGATTTTAGTTAAGGTCACAGTCATACTGGACCAAGTAGTTGTTTTATTGACATTGCTTTCATATACTAATGCCTTCCTCTTGATTTCACTAATTTTCAGCATATGGGAGACTTTGGCGGAATGCACAGACCTGGAATTGTCGTTGACTATCATAACAAACCCAGTCCTGCAGCAGTTGCTGCAAGAGGAATAAAAAGAAAAATGATACCACAGCCATATAACAAACCTGGTGGGACATTTATCAAGAAACCCAAAATGACAAAGCCTATTTTGAAGCTGAGCCAGAAAAAATCACCTAGTAAGTAGCAAGTGTCAAAGCTTTTAAGTTAAAATTACTGATTTTTTTATTCATTAGTAATTACTTAGTTTTACTATTCAGAAAGAGGGCTGCATATGCTGTTTTGTAATTCTACATTTTCTACCTTTCAAATAGTTCACGGTGGATTTTAGGAATTTGCATGTCTAACTTTTCTACTGCAAAGATAATTTGCTAAATGATACTGATTATTTTGGTGTGTTCAGACATGTACTATTGAAGAATATCTCCTTGAGACTTCATGATGATGCTTCCTGGAGGCAAATTTACGCCACTAAAAATAATGTCAGAGCTCAGGTTGTCTGAAGAGACAATGCCTGGCAAATACCAAAACGTGCTCTTGCATGAGACTGGGCCCTGCTGTCCAAATTCCTTGGATATAAAAAGTAATGCATCAGCTGTGATGCAGTTAAAATAAAGATATAAGGCGTGGGTGAAGAGGAGAGGGAAAAGGAAGGAAATTGCAAAAATGGCGAAAACTGTTACATAATGATTTATGAGAGGCAGAAAGAAATTACTCCGACTTGTAAATTAAATGCTCTAATGACAAGAAGAACTGTAAATGAGATAGATTGAACTAAATCCAAACTGCAAATTGTATTAGTGATGCTTGGTTTCTTTAAATTCCATAAAGTTATTCTACAACTCTAATACTAAATTTTTATATTGCAGTCAAACTTGGAGAAAAAAGTCACTAGTGAGGTTTGAATTAAGTACTTGCTTTGAAGGAATGTAAACTTGAATATTATGTATTGTGAACAGAAATCCAATGCTAGAATGCAGCCTGTCCTGTGGCTCTGAGATTAGGGGAAAGAAAATGTTGAGTAGTTTAACACAGTTTCTGAAAATTGAACTGAA
Source organism: Taeniopygia guttata (assembly GCF_048771995.1). NCBI lineage: Eukaryota > Metazoa > Chordata > Aves > Passeriformes > Estrildidae > Taeniopygia > Taeniopygia guttata. Next base: position 15,687,304 of record NC_133033.1, read on the forward strand.
AGACCTAAGCAGTACCATGTAGTTGAAAACTAAAAAGTGGGTAACAACTAAGAGAAACTTCGATGCATTTGGTATCTGTTGTATTAATGAAAATATATCTCAGAATTGTTTTGTGCTTTCAACCTTGAAATGCTTGTTTTGGATTTAGATATATGTGATTGCTTCTAAAAGTGTTTAGTTTGTAATTCTGAGGTAACTGATTTTACCTTAGAATTATTTACCTTAACAGTATTACTACACTATGATAAATTGTAAATGTAGACAATCTTCCCTGCATAACAAGCTGACTTTTTTCCTAAATATCTTATTGTCTTAAAATGACTTGTCAGTGACAGCATTTTTACATTGTTTCTCATTTTCTGTTAATAGACATGAAGACATCTTACCAGGATTCTACTGTAGAGGTAAAGATTCCCAGAACTGGAAAATGTTTTGTTTCTTGAGAAGTTCACATAGTATACCTGAAGACACATAATTCTTAAGCTAGAGTTACCAAAGTGAACATTAAACTAGATAAGTTTTTCTGAACATGATCTTGTTTTTATTTTCACTTTATCTAAAACAATCTTATTTTGGTGGCAGTTGATTTTGAGTGAAAGATGTAGCTTGTGCAGATAGCCTGGAAAGTGAATTTTAAGGCGTATTTGTAGACCCTACCTGTTCATGTAATGCACAAGAGAGCTCTCATATGAGCACTTCTCCTGTTGCCACAGGCAGACAGCTTGAGCTCATGCAGCTATGACCTACTTGGGTGGGTACAAAGGAGATCACTAAACAGAAGTGAGGAGAAATGGCTAAGACATAAGACACATCAAAGAGAGAGGGTAAATAAAAAAGGGTCAGTGTTAAAAGGTGTTCTCTGATAGGGTGGGAAGATTAGTCCCTTCAGACAGATCAGTTGCAACAGTGTGAGAGCGTTACTAGTAAGCTAAGCAAATGTGTGTGTATATATAAATAAATATATATATATATGTATCCTGATTTAATGTTGCAAGAATGGAATGGCATTTCCCTTCTGTTTGAGTGAGGGTATTAACACCTTCTCAGCTAAGTAAAAGTCTGGATTGGAAGTCAAAATGTTTATATAGAAAACAATTTTGATTATGAAAATAATTCAGTAAGGCATTATGGAGAAATGCAGAGCTAGAAGTGTTTGTACATGGAATTCCACAAGATAATTCACTTTCACTGTCATATTTAAAAAATAGCAAGTAACAGATCAGTAGAAATAATGTAAATTACGCTTCCTTTCTGGATGTAGAATGGCATTTTTAATTTATGGATTTGACTTTATTAGGAAATTGAAGTCGACACAAGTGGTGCAGTTGTTATATATGAAGACTTTACAAGAGATGCTTATGATCTTGGATATCAGACTTTTGGAGGTGAGTCAATTTGCTTTGTCAGGTAGGTATTGTAGGTATTCTATTTGTGAGACTTCGAGAGAATACATTTTGGAAGCCTGTATTTATGAACTCTAGTAGTTATTTTGTAGTAGGGCTGCCTGGTTTTTGCTTTAAGAGGCCAAAATTTTAGGCTGTGGAAATACAGTTGTTTGTAACATCCATCCATTACTTGATTGTTTTTTTCATGCTTATTGTGTCTCTACTCTTTGATCATTCCAATATGTAGTTGTGAGGGGTTTTTTTGTTTGGTTGGTTGGTTGGTGGTTTTTTTTTTTTGTTTTTTTTTTAAATTTTTGTGCAAAAAAATTCTGGTCTTCTATACCTGCTACCATTCCGTTGCTTGAATGTTGTTCATCCCACTGGTTCCTCACCCATATCCTATTATTTATCCCACTAGCTGATCAACCTCACCCTTAAACCATAGGTGAGTCACTTTTAATGAAGTGGATTCAGTTACCTTGGAGAGCTACTGTCAGGAATGCAGGGTCTGTTTCATATACAGTCTTAATGAAACAGGTTTATTTTTAGTTTTCATAAAATCAGTTCAAGTGTGTATTAGCTGTAGTGATTCCAGACACATAGAAAAAGAAATCCAGTGGTAAGGCTGAAATTACTTTTAGTCCCGCTTTCCTTGTATTCTGCCCTATTTTCATATGGCATAGTCTCATTTGATGGCAGGATGGGCTGGAAATTTGCAGGCAAATAAGTGTTTCTTTTCTTGAAGTAATAGTAAATATTTTGAGTTTATTTTTAAGTTGTGTGAGTTTATTTTTTTTTTAAAGTTTGCATAAGTACACTGAATGAAAGAGGGAGTTTTGAATTTATATATAGATTCAGGTCTCCATTCCCCAGCTTATCACAGGAGAGGCACTTCAATTTATGAGCTTGAGGGTCAAAATAGAGGCCATTTCATGCCACAGAATATCATACCAGTTAGTTTTTACAGCGGTAAAACAAGTGATCCTTTGAATATTTCCAGGGTTAGTGGTAATGCACTAGATGAAATTTAAGTCCTGAGATCAGTATGGGAATTGCCTCGGTGGGTTAGTAGGTGGTTTTTTGTTTTCAGTTTGAATTTTTTTAAAAATAGTCTCATGGACAGAGGTTTTTCTCCTCTCTGGATCACAGTAAATTTTACAATTCTTTGCTACAAAATGATAAACCTTGGGATAATCAGGAGCTGTTAGTCACGAAGATGTTCTCGATCCGCAGGGTGTTTTGCAGTCTTGGTCTTTGTGCATGGTGCTATTTTATGTTCCATTCTGTTGCTGTTTGGATGGAGATAGATTTCTTGGAGGCTGACTTCTCTTCTAAGGTTGAACTGTAAAAGAAAACAAAGTGATCCTCTTTTTTTCTGGTCTGAAACTACCCACTGAATAATATTCTAGTTGTTTCCCTTGGTCCATAGACTATGAAAGCAGACATAGGAAAGACAAACATAAGTGTACTTATGCAAAATGTTAGTGTCCTTGGAAGTCTTAAATGTAGAATCAAATGATATTCATTTACTCATTGGTACTTTTACTTGTATACCAGGTGGTAACTTAATCAAGATCTTCTCTGAAGATCTGCTTGGGTACTTTGTTGTGTGGTGAATCTGTCTGTCCTTGTCTCTCCCTCCCCCACCCCCATTAACTGGTTTATTTCTTTGGCTGAAAATCTTTGGAATTTTTTTCTGTGAAATCTAGTGGGTAAAAATAATGAAGTTGTTGAATTTCAGTTTGAGTACCATACCTTGAAGCAACACTGTCTTGTCTCATTTATGAGAATCTTTGCTTTCACTTTTGGGACCTGCCATCTCAGTAGAAGAGATGCCCTTTAGATGGTTTCCTTATTTTGTAAGGGGACTGTAGCAAGGGACCCCTTTTTGTAGGGGTGTTCTAAAAACATGGGAGAATTTTAAAATTGTGCTTTTCTCTATGCATTTCCAGTTATGTGTTTCTGGTCACTTACTTAAAGAGGCCTTTTTAATAGCTAAGCACAACAGGGAAGGAGTTGCTTCAACTCAGAATTTTTTTTATGATTGTAAATTAGAGTGCAAAGTTGAAAGCAAGTGTTTAAATTGGTTGTCTCTAGAGGGGGAAAACATAGCAAAACTTTCAGAACATTTAAGAAAGCCGTGGAACCATGTTGTTGCAGGGACTTTCTCTGCATTTTGAAGTGTTTGTGGAGGAGACAGGTACTTCTGCTATTGTTTGTTTTGAATTTGGTTTTTAATCCTTCAATTATATGTTAAGATGGCAAAGGAGAAGCTAAAAGTGAGGAAGAAGAAAAGCGGCGGATTGAGGCCAGAAGAGAGAAGCAAAGGCGTAGAAGAGAAAAAAACAGCGAAAAATACGGTGATGGGTACAGGTTTGTGCTGTAACTTCTGTGTTACATACAGTGTTTTTCTTGCCCTTAATGCCTCTCTAAGAACACATGGTTTCTTCCTTTGGACTGATTTTAGGAAAACAAAATTACATTTGATTAATGTAGCACTTACCCTTTGTAATAGAAAAACTCTAGTTTTTTTTTTAATTTATTTTTCACTTCTTCAAGTAAATGCTAGGCTTTTTCAAAGAATGCTTTTCCTGTTCCCTTTCTGATTGGGTTTGTCAAGTGTCATCATTTTGAGGAGTTTTAATAGAATATTTAATGTATTTCTCTTGGTAGAATGGCATTTACTTGCTCATTTTGCAAGTTTCGAACGTTTGAAGAAAAAGAAATTGAATCACATCTGGAGAGTGCAGCTCACCAGGAGACGTTGGATCATATCCAGAAGCAAACAAAATTTGACAAAGTAGTGATGGAATTTCTTCATGTAAGACGGCTGTTTTTGATCTGTATAATACTTTTACATGAGAATATAGTTACAATTTACCATTTATTTCCAAAATGTACTTTATTTACCGTTAATCATTTTGTAGATGACTTTTGGTGCAGCACATACCTACTAAAAGTTCAAACAAATTAAGCAAATGAAAAATCTGTAAAGTACTGTTACTTTTACAGTTGAAAGTAGTGCCTTAAAAAGTAATAACAATTATTTACTGTTTATTATAAACTGTATTGAATTTTAAAAATCTGGGATAGTACTGGAATGCAGACAATTGTACATCATAGGTATTTACAATTTTTTCCCATTGTAGGAATGTATGGTGAATAAATTCAAGAAGACAGCAATGCGTAAGCAGCAGACAAGTAACCAAACGGAGAATTCCCAAGCTGCTGAAAAAGATATAATGGAAGGCGAGTAATTTGGAGCTCTCCTGGTCTTTTCTCCTTTCATTCTTCTTTGAATTTGATAAAATGCATAAAACCAGTTAGTTTTCACATCTTTTCTGGACCTGGTTAAGATTCCTTTCTTCATTTCTGATACCTTCTGTGGAATGGAAGCACAGCAGGAGATGCCAAACCTTGTTAGTTAGGTATCCAAGTGGCCTTGTCGGAAGGTGAGAACATTGTGTTAGGTGCCTGACAAACAATTCTGGAGGCTTTGCCACAATCTCATTCAGTATAAGGCATAAGGAGTGCTAAGAGGTGGATACAGTAGATTGAAAGAGAGTATAATAAAGCAATAAGGAGATCGTGGTCAAATACAATGGCAAGGATTTGGAAAAGTGTAAATATGAGAGTTGCTGTGGTTTGGAGGGACAGTGTAAAAAGGAAGAGTTGGAGCATTTTTTGCTTACCCAGGAGGCATCTCGGCCTGGAATTTTTTTCCCCTTGGTTGCCCTACAGACAGTTTTCTGGAGGAGTTCATGTGTCCTTGCCTTGCTGTGCCATATCCTCCCCTTCTTTGCTTGAGGGATTTCAGAATATGGGCTACAACCAGATGAGACATCTTTGACTGTCTTTATTTTAGGCTATAACTCTATTTCAGTATTACCTAATTTGAACTTAAATACTAAAAGCTACTTAAAAATGGATATAGGCAACATCTTAACAATCCCACAAATTCTTTATTACTTTCTTTAAGTACTGGAGGGCCTATTTTCCTTTTTGATGAGAATGTTCTGTTACCAAGCTAATATTTAAAATTGCAAGAGGAATTGGATTCATGTGCTTCTTCTTGATAGTGAGGGAGGGCAAGGAAGTAAATTAGTTTTTATAAAAGGTAAAGTAAGTGTAATGACTTCAGTCAAGCTTTGTTTGCTGTATCAAAGTGTGTATTTTTAAGGATATTGGTTATTGTTGCTTGAAAATAGCTGCATTTTTCTACCTTGCGTGGGTCTTGTGTAGTCTGTGAGGAGGTGAAGAGGCAGTATTGAAGTGCAAAACTTCCTCTTCCAATATTGCCCTCAGAGAGCCTAATTTTGATGCCTGAATTTAGGTGACTATTCCTCAGTGGTTAAACATGTTGACAACTGAGAGCTCTTAATTTTTGGGTAAGAAACAAACAAGCTTCTTTTCCAGTTGCCTAAAGTAACACTTTTTGTGTTAATGATTTATTGCGTCTTCTTTGGCAGGGGTTACGGCTGATGACCATATGATGAAAGTTGAGACTGTTCACTGCAGTGCTTGCAGTGTCTATGTTCCTGCATTGCACAGTTCTGTTCAGCAACACTTAAAATCTCCTGATCACACAAAAGGAAAACAAGTAAGATATGACATACTATTAAAAAATAAGTAGATGAAAAGTGTTACAGTCCTTGGTGCAAGTAATTTCTAAGTTCTTGTTGATATGACTTGTTCTGTAGAAAGCTGTAATGTCCTTATTGCACTTTGTAAGTTTAACACCTCAGGAAGTAGCCAGCACTTAAGCACCCCAGCTAATGAAATACTGGTGTACTTAATAGCTGCCAGTAGAAAATCATGACAGAGTTACTAGAAATCACTTCTTCTTTTGATGAGGATATGCTTTACAGAGTTTAAGTATTGGAAACATTTTGTTATTCAGATTGAAAAGCAAAAAATCTTTGGTGATTATCTTTTTAATTTGAAGACAGCTGAGAGCAGTTTAGAATTAGCAGGCATGTTGTATTTATCATTATAAATTGTAACAGGGACAAACTTTAGGACTGGTAGACGGGTTGAAAGAGTGTCATGAGTATGATAATAAGCAAGATTGGTAAAGTTATGGGTTTTTTTAATATGAGTTTCTGTGATTGTGGGATGTTGTAGAATGTTTTGAGTTGGAAGGGACCCTGAAAATGAGCAGGATCACCTTCAACAATATGTTAGACTGATGGAAAAGCCTGGATGTTGTCTGTAGATGAGAACAGATAGCTGGTTATAGTCCATTATGTAAGCAAGACACATCTTTTGATTAAGCTAAAGCAACGAGCTATAAACACTACTAAACCTAATTGGTTAGGTAGGTTTATGTAGTTTGGACTTACGTACTGAGAACAAGCAGTTCGTACTGTAGTATATTCATTATTTTATTTACAGAAACTGACCATGAATTCAAATTCATGTGATAGTTATTATAGGAACATGATAATTATTCACTGTCAAATTTGTTTCCTAGGCCTACAGAGAACAAATAAAAAGGGAGAGTGTTCTTACTGCCACCAGCATCTTGAATAATCCTATAGTCAAGGCACGATACGAGCTCTATGTGAAGGTAAGATGCAAATGGAAAGAAAATAATTGTTTGCCCTTTTCTCCATGTTGATAGAGTTTAACCTCAGTCCTCTCTTTTAGATAGCTCACAGATTGAATATACTTTTAATGTATTTTGCCATTCAAAAAGCATTCTCAGATAAATTGTTTTGCAACAAAAATTACTATCTTCAGATTCACCGGCTTTTGGTTGTCATTTAAAACTTGTATTTAGGCAATTTTAAATTGGATTCTCTAATAAAAAAAGCTTCAGGCATACATCAGCAGTGCCTTTAATTTGTAATGTTAACTGCAGAGCACAAACCACAAATTACTCCCATCTTTACATTTAGAAGCAAAAGCTCTAGCATGTGGGTTTGTGCTGAAGTATAGTGTGCACACTACTCAGCTACTTTTTATTCTCTACAATTTTTAGGGTTCATGACAAATACAAAATCTTATAACAATAGTTGATGGGATCAGAGCGTTTAAAAGACATGGAAGCCTGTGTTGTAGATATGTGGCCTGATAAACAAGTGAATTCATTTTAGCAAAGTGTAAAGTCTTTTCTGCTGGGCCACTTACTTTGCTAAGTGACCCTGTAATAGCTATTTCTGGATTACCTTTAACTGATTCATGATTCTGCCTGTACCATAAAAATAAGACTCTTTCAGACAAAACAATACTGTCTTCTGGAAATACAGCAAGGTATGAGCCAGTGGCCAAGTTAATTGTGATTTAAAATGTCAAATTAGCCTTGTCCTGAAAAATTATGTATGGATGGGTATGGGAATCAGTTTCAGACAACTGTTGTGTATGTGTTAAGGAAAGGCTGCAAATGGTAGCAGAGCCTGGAATACCTGCTGGTGTTTCCAGCCACCTCTTCCCAGTTCCTTAGGCGTGGTATGCGTAGTCCAATACAGCCCCCTAGCGGGAGGCTGGTAAAAGGGAGAATGGAAATTTGCCATTCATCAGTTCAAAAACAGAGGAGAGAAAAACTTGCAAGATTGTCTTCACAAGGAGACCACTGACGTTTTCACAATGACTAGCACTGCTATTTTCTGTGGTGGACTGAACTTAATACACTTTCACCAGGACCTGCTTAATAAGATGTATCTGGCTCCTGGTTATGCAAATCCCTTTCAACCTTATTCAAGTGTATAATTAACTGAGACTGAAGGAGTTCAGTTTTGTTATACAGCATGTGATGGAGCAGAGCACTCATGCATTCAGGACCTGCAGACTTCCAGGAGAGTGGGAAATCTTTGTTATAACATCGTCTCAATTCTGCTTTCTTTGGGTTAAATCTAAAAAGTATATGAACAGGGGAAGGCTGAGGTATGTCATGCTGAACAATTGTATGAAACGGAGAAAATATGAAACCATAATGTTAATGTGTTTAAAGTACTGAGAAAACGGATAATTTTTCTAGGTTGGCAATGGAATGAATTTCAGGCTAGTCAATGTAATAAATTCTAGATTTCATATTCATTTTTGAGGAGTGTGCCTTTTTTCATAGAAATATTCAGAGTGCATGAAGACTGTAAATAAGGAAAAGCAGAACAAAACTCTTCTGTTCCAATTTGGTTTTAATTGGGGAGAAAAGGGAAGCAGCTGTAGTTCTTAATTAAAACATGTTGAAACTTAAGCATGTAATTTTGATTACTGAATGTTGAAGTGAAATCTGTGTTTAGCATACTTGGCTTTTTCTCAGTGCCATTTCCACTTCCATTGAACGAGTTTATTGGGATCTCAGTTTCCCATGTGCATAAAGATGTGGTGTGCTAGTTTTAAATCCAACCTGTTTTGATTTTCTTGCAAAAAACCCACAACTAAAAAGCTGTATAAAATAATGTAGCATTTCTTAGTGGCTGCCCCTTTCATTCACTGAAATGAGGAGTACAACTTTATATTTGAAATAAATATCAAGGTATTTGTTTTCAATCTTCTACTTCAGGGTGAAAATCCTTTTGAAATTAATGATCAGGCTCAGGAGCAGCAAGCGGAGGAAGAAGACAAAGCTGATGAGCCAGCTGAGGGTGAGGAAGAGGAAGAAGAAGAGGAGGAAGAAACTGAAGAACAAACTGACTTCACTTTAGACCACACTGAAGATAACTAAGTGCAAGAAATGAAAATAAATTAGTGGGGACAAACCAGCTTTTTATTTCTGCTTTCAAGTGGTTCAGACTTTTTAATAGTCTCAAATGGATCTGAAGGTTCCCCACCATATGCATGCATTCCATTCCATGGAGAACTTGTTTATATAATTCCTCTGTGTTTCCGATTTTGTTTAAAATGAAATTAAGACTATTTTAGTTGAGCTTTTTATAGAAAACTGACTGTTAAAGCTGATCAAAACATTGTGTTGTATATTTTTTTAAGCATCCTATTTTTTTGGTGTGTGTACTGAAAGTTGGATATAATAACTTCTGGTCTAATCAGTTGAAAAGGAAGGCATGTCTGTGGGGTAAATATTTTAAAAGCTTTATGGTGTAAGCTTACAAATGTTTACCTCATAGTACAGGATGAGTAACTACAAAAATTGTGCTGTTGAGTGTGGCTGTTTGGGGGACTGCATTGCACTCTGTATAATAGAGTATGTGTTTATAATATGCCTTGTAGCTTTTTGTGATAAGATGTACCAGTTTGTAGCAATAAAATACGTAAGAAATATTACTGTTTTAAATGTCTGTAGTTTAAGTATTTCAAAAATTTTCCCATGCTGACTACTAAACTAGTTTCAAATTAAATCTTGATTGATACTATAATTGAAGTTTATAGTTGCATCTTAAGTGACTTATTTATTGCTGAATTTTTATGTAGTCAGACTCCACCTGCCAGGACTGCTAAGTACTTGGGCCCTCATAGTGTGTCTGGGGGAAGTGTGCTTTGTGTGTTCACATGTGGTGTACTCTTGTCTATCTTGGGAATTACAGGTACACCTGTGTTTTTTCTGTGGCTCCTGCTGATGTAGCTTTTGACTAATAAGAACTGAAAATGTCTGATTTGACTGGTTCTAAGTGCAGTGAAGTAACTTGCACCTTTTTTCCCCTAAATAAGGTAACTTGACACAGTAACCACTGTGGTGGTTACAGGGATTTTTTTTTCAAAATCTCATAATGTGATGTTGTACATTTCTTTTGGAGAGCCATTGTGATAACAAGTAGTCATTGCTGTGCTGTGTAGAGGTGGTAAATATTTATATATATAAATACTTAAAATCTTACCTGCAAACCAATATGCTTTTTCAGTGGTATATTTTTGAACTGGGGAAGGTGTGCAAGTGTTACGGAGGAATACTTGATTCAGATATTAGGCCATCTGAAATCCTAATAGCAGTCAACCGAAGAGCGCTGTGTAGTGCTTTGTGTAGCTTGAAGAGTGAAAAATATGACAAAGAGAGAGGAAACTGAGTTTGGTGTCTTGACCTCTTGTTTATGGCTTTACAATTTTTATTTTATATTTTAAAAATCAGTATGGTGTAAACTAGATTGTTGTACCTGTAAGTATCAGCTTGGAACCAGAAGTTTGCATGGGTTGGTTGAAAGATGTGTTAAGCTTGCAGCTGTTCTACATCTCTAAATACTCCTATTCTCCATGTTAAGGCTAGATTCAAGATTCAAATTTGCATTGCTTTTAAGGTATAATCTCCCCTTCTGCCTTAAAAGCTGGTCATTCAGCTATTTCTGTTCTATTTGAAGGTCTCTTGCCTTACAAGGGAAAGATGCCTCTTCTAATCTCTTCCCAGACAATGTAACGGGAAGTGTGTCAGTGTTCTAGGAACAGGTGAGTTTTAGCATGAGAATTTGAATAGTTTAGAGAATTGAGATGCTGCCCAAATTTTGGCAAGTGGTGAGTTTTTTTTTCTTTTTGTCTGTGGCTCCTTTATTGAAGAAAATTTACTCAGCTAAGATAAGCCCTTCCACTTAGGATCTCAATACTTTATTTCTGTTGCTGCACTGATTTCATCCATGATGAGTTCAGGATCTTTGAATTCAAAGCTTTCATGATTTGACTGATGCCTAAAATACATAATTTGCTACTTATGCTAACAGTTCTCAACTGTAAAGTGTGTTAAGTGATACCTTAAACTTAGATTTGAGAGAGTGGGGGCACAACTGCTGATTATAATGGACAAAATTGCTCTATTCCTTAGGCTTAGGAGGATCTTCAGATGGAGTCCTTGTGTTCCTTTTGTAGCTAATGTTTCATCACATTAATTTTCCTAGGTCAGTGAAGTACAGAAATAACTTCAGAGGGACTGATGGCTGCCCATGCTAGGCTCCACCATTGGTAAGACACACACACAGAGACTCATTCCAAACAGAGTGGAGATTGCATTTGTTTGTTGCAGAATCTCAGAAATGAAGACATGGCTTTAGGCAGTTGTGGAGAAGAATGCCTCCTGATTTACACAGCTCTGCTCAGACACCTTTATATTTCCTTTACATTGACCAGCAATGCGTACTGTTCAGAAGTATTTGATTTGTGTAGGGTGTGCCTTTCTTTCCCTGTTTCTAAGAATCCTGAAATGTTGACTATTGTGATTGATACAATTTTATAAAAATGCAAAAAATGTGGGAGTGTTTTTGTATCCTCTGTCCCTAAAAACCATTTTAGATGAAAGATAGTGAAGGACTGGACATGAAATGTAGTTGGTGTTTTGCAATCACACAGATGGTAACCGGTTACCTCCTGGTGTTTCTTGGAGAGTCAGCTGATTGAGGGAAAGCAGTTGGAGTTTAGGAAGATAGGTTCTGTTCTGAAACTAATATTGAGAAGTTCAAAAAAACTTTGGAGATGGTAAAGCGACATCAGGTGAAAAGTATTTCACGGTGTTTAAAAATATCTCTTGGGAATAAAGGCTGTCCTACATGATAGCCAAGATCTCTCTCTAATCCTTTCAGTGCATGAGCTGTATAACTTTTTAGGGTCTTGAGTGGAATCAATAGAGAAGGTTTGGTGCCTGTTATCTGAGTAGTCAAAATGGTATGGAATGTTTCAGGTGGTGATTAACATCACACAAGAGTAGCAAGGTTTTGACTTGCACAGTGATACTAATGCTATTTTTATTTCTGCTGGAAACATCCTGATGCGTTTTTAATCTTTCATGGGACTGAATGGTGTTCTTGGTTTATACTTGTGCTGAAGCATAAGTACAACTTCTCACATTCTACCTACCTCAAGAGCTAGAACTTCAATCTTTTTGCTCTGAGAAATGTTGACAAATACTATGTGTAGTTTTGTTTGTGTTTTTGTTTTGATTAGGGTTGAACTTGCAAGGTGGCCAGTAGAGTAGTAAAAAATCTGGGCACTAATCCTTGCAATTTACACAAAGGGAATAATTGCCATATATGTAAGCTCTTATGTGTATTGCAGCCAAAATGCACTAGGCTTTTTTACCTACAATTATTTTTTGCTATACAGTATAACTGTAGGATGATTAATACCATACTTGTGTAATACTTGGCTTGATTTCATGCCGTGTGAAGGATTGAAATCTTGAAACAAGCCTGTAGATTCTCTTGCTTTGGCATTTTCTGTTTTTCTTACAGTTAAGAATGTGAAAGATGTGGAGACTTAGCATCTTCATTCCTATTTACCCTGGGCATCTTCCTTGTGGACTCTAGAACATGTGTTCCAAACTGTTGCTGTGTTCATAGAGTGAAATCAGTTTTCAGTTTGCTGAATAGAAGCTTTACATTTTTCTGCTGTTGTCTATCAGGCTTTTACCAAAAAATTGAAGCTTTTATTTAAATGTTTTTTTAGCTTCAAGAATGTCTTCTGCTCCTTCTAAGTAACCCTAAAATAGAGGATCCAGAGCTTTTCTTCAATTGGTTGTCCTACTAACTGAAGTCCTCACCCACTCAGATTTAAGATTGTAGGGAGAAACTTTATTGTAAGGAATGCCCCTAGCAAGCAGGGAGTTGGATCTCTCCTAGTCTTGCTAAATCCCACATCCTTGAGTCAAAAGCCTGCAGTGAAGTCCCTCATGTGAGAGCATTAGCCTGTCACATTGAGTTTGTTAGCAGTGAAGTCTGTTCTGAATTAGGTGTAAAAATGAGTAACATACCATCTGCTTAATTTCTAAAATTGTGTCACGTTTTTAGGCTTACAATAGCGTACTTCTCTTTCAAGTTGTCCTGCACCTCAATTCAAACAGATTTGTCTGGTTTAAAGTACAGTTAGCTGATTAATAATAAGCCTTTCTGTATAAATAAAAAGGAGTATAAACTGAAGTCCAACATCTAATACAAAAGAGCTTCTGATCTTACTTTCCAAATATAAGCTTTCCTCATCCCAATCTTTGGTACTTCAAAGCTGATGCCAACAGGGAAAGGAGTAAATACCCAGAGGGTAAATTTGAGCATCAAAATCTGCTGAGAAAAAACCAAAATATTTCTTAAGTTCCCACAACCCCTTACTATCCTCTGATTCTGATTTGAGATAATGTCCTTTCTGTAGGCAGAAGTGTGGTTGTGGGTTTTTTTTGTGGTTTTTTTTTTTTCCTCCATGTCTTGATGATTACCAAGTGCTACAGGAGAACAAGGAATAAGTAACCATCTTCATTCCTGTTTACCCTGGACATTTTCCTTGTGGACTCTAGAACATGTGTTCCAAACTGTTGGTGTGTTGGTTGAGTTCTTTATGTACCCAAAGCTGTGAAGGGAAGTCAGCAATGTTGGGAGTTTTTGTGGGTCATCAAAAAAGCTAAGGATGGGTAACATGGTCGCAGGAGCAATGCATGTACTGCCCTTGGGTCACCATGACCTCATGCTGTGCGTTAGGTTTGGGGAGGGTGGGTGGAAGATGCCCACAGGAAAAGGAGCTGAGGGTGCTGGTTGACAGTGGCTGAACATGAGCCAGTGTGTGCCCAGGTGGCCAAGAAGGCCAGTACCGCCCTGGCCTGTATCGGCAATGTGGCCAGCACGGCTGGGGCAGTTGTTGTCTCCCTGTACTTTGCATTGGTGAAGCTGCACCTTGAATACTGTTTCCAGTTCTATGCCTCTCACTACATAATAGTGCTGCAGCATGTCCAGAGAAGGGCAACAGAGCTGGTGAAGGGTCTGGAGCACAAGTCCTACGAGCTGCAGAGGGGGCTGGGGATGTTTGGGGTAAAGGAGGCTTGAGGGGGAACCATGTCACTATCAAGAGCTTCCTGAATGGGGGTTGTAGTGGGGGGCTGGGTCAGTCTCTTCTCCCAGGCCACAAGCAGTAGGACAAACTAGAGGAAGCGGCCTCAAATTGCATCAAGGAAAGTTTAGATTGGATATTGGAAAATTCTGTCACTGAAGAGTTTAGCAACGTTTGGAAGAGGCTGCCCAGGGAGGTGTCTTGAGTACCCATCCCTGGAGGTATTTAAAAGACATGTAGATGCGTCACTTAGGGTCATAGTTTAGTGGTGCACTTGGCAGTGTTGGGCTAGCGGTTGAATGCAATGATCTGAAAGGTCTTTTCCAGCCTAAATGATTTTATGTTCTATGACTGTCAGTAGCATAAGTTAAATAATGTCGTAACATTTTGCGTACAGCAGTTATAATTTAAAGAATATCCCTCATTCCATGTATTTCTTGGCTGAAGGTAAAACTTTGTGCAGCCTGTTACTACTGTTAGAGTGCACAGCAGTCCTAATGCTGGAGTTTTCAACCCACTGTGTACCAAGGGGTTAATCTGTTTCCATCACTGGGGATTTGAATTCCTTGTCTGTGCTGAGGTCACTGTCACTGTTAAATGACAGATGTCTTTCTGAAAATCCCTTGCATCTTTCCTTGTGTTGTAAAGTTCAGTGACTGCAATAACAGGGTGTTGTTCTTTAATAACTGTTAAATTTATTCTTTAGAGAATTTACAAAGATGTCCTATTGCTCTGGGAGAGCTCCCTTGATGCCGAACTCTGCATTTTCTTTTTGCATAATGCCTACAGATTTAGAGCCACTGTACTCCCAGTTGTATAGCTGCTGTATCCCTTGTTCAGTGCTGCTGAAATACTCGTAAATCTCCTTTTTTCTAGTGGCTTTGTGCAGCAGCTGGGGTATGACAATAAGGTCCCTGATCTATAATTCCAGACAGCCCCGGAGGGTGAACAGATCGACCAATCCTCATCCCCAGCGTAAGCCCAGGGAACTCACTGTCCCTGGGAGGTAGTTGTCTAATGCTTTCTATTTGTATTCTGCATGAAGCTCTTCTTGATGCTGGACTGTTGTTCACTTAGAGAATTATCCAGTGCACAGTATATAAACTCCCACTAGAGATTGAATGCATGTAAATAAAGCATGCCTTAAGTCTAGCATAATGTAACTTTAAGTGAGAAGAAATAGACTCAGTCTAAGCACCTTGTAAATCTGCATTCACTGCTAAGATCTGCACAATGCAGTCACAATCTGCATTTCTATGTCACATGGATAAGAGGTAAGGAGGACAGCTGTATAGGTTTTCTAATTCCAGGGATTTCCTGCCTTTTTATTGATTTAATGAGAATATAACACTGGCCTTTTAAAATAACATCTGTTTTTAAATACTCTTGTGGAATAGCAACATTTATGTTGTAACAAAGGGACATAGTTTGAAAAATGTGATTGATTGACCTTTATGCTACACACGCCTCATGAAAATGTTACTTTATACTCTGTTTTCACACCACCTAAAAGCCTGGCAGGCATTCCAGAGTACAGACAGAAGATGATCCCTGCCCTATAGCTGTTGCTATCTCCTTGTAATCTCTAGCTATATTCACCTCAGCTGCATGATTTTTTGCAACTTTCATGTCTGTGTAGCAGCATTGACATGTATTTTAACTATAAATTATTTAGAACGTATCTACTTGAAAGCTAGTACTCGTTTACTCCTAAACCTCCATCATGTGCTTAAACATTGATGTTAATGAAGTGTAAAAGGCCATTTTTAGGTGTGAGGCGTTATGTATATGCTATCAGTCTTTGATTGCACTTGGTTTATCCAAGCATCTTTAATGCTGACAAAATTGTCATACTAATTTTATTTTCTGCAACAGCTTTAAAGGAGATGAAACTGCTTCCGTTTAATGATTTCCTATTTACCAGAAAAATGTATTCAGCATATGGAAAGCAGTGACATTTTGATAGAAGTAGTGTGTGCTGAGCCAAGCCCCACCCTGCATCGAGGCCAATGGCAGCAGCACAGGCAGGGCAGCTCCCAGCCTGCTTTAGTAAGGTCGAGTGTTGGATGCCTCATCAGCACTACTCTTGCAAAACTGATGGTTCTGTGATACTACAGAAGTACAGTTCCATAACTGTTCTGTGAAAGCTAATCTCTAAGGAAAAGATGGAGTCTTTTATTGTTTTCATATGTGATTTCTCCTTAGTTTCTTGTGCATATTTTAAAGAACTGGTAGTCTTCTCTGGAATTCCTCCAGAAAGGTAATGCACCACTGGTCTGCTAGAAGGTGTAAGAATAACTTACTTACAGAGGCTAAACAATGCAAGGCATATTTGACTTGTGTTTCAGTCCCCTTTGTAAAGATAGCTCTACATTTATGGTCTTTAATCTGTCCTTTCTCGGATGGGAATTCAGGAAGGCTGAGAAAAAAAATCCTATTTAAAGTGTTATTTCAAACAAAGGATTCAGTTTCTCAAGTTAAATATCAAACCGTATAAATTAATCCCTTATAAACTTGGATTTGGACTGAGTTAAAGATTACTAATCTGCAGTAGCCTTTTTGAATTAGGGTGGTGTTTGTTTTCAAATGATCTAAACAAAGACTATCTCAAGCTCTGAAAGTAAATGTAAAATAATAAGTATTTTTAGTCTCAATTAGTAGTTAATTGCAGCAAAATTTAGTTGGGACAAAGTCCTTGTGAATGTAAGAACGTTTACATAAAACCCTGTTGAGAGCACTCAGAGTTCCATGCCAGAGTACAGTGGTTTCCTAATTACGTTTGCATAAGAGCTAAGCACTGTGCTTGTTGTGGTGATGGACATTATTGGTTACAGTATTTGTGTAATGTATGATGTAAATAACATAGTCTTGGTTAGCTAAAATGAACATCATATCAACGTCATATCAAGTGTTTTATCTTTGCTGCTTTCAGAAGGTTTGTTTTATGTGGAGATTCATGACAATAAGATTTTTTGGACGTTAAATATAGCAAAAATAAGGAAAGACTTTCATTGAAGAGAATTTGCTTGCTTTCATTTCACAGAGTTTTTGAACAATCCTATTATCATTTTGTTTCTTACCAAAAATGCTCACAGACCTAATCAAACTTCTTTAACAGAGTTTGAAACATTTTTCATTATGATTGAGTGTTTTTTGATAAAGTACAAGTATTTCAGACTGTTTAAGGTATGAAAGTTAACAGCATGGGACATTTTAAATGCAGCAGGACTTTTTAATGGAAGTTTTATTCTTACAAAAAGGCATTATTTCAAGCAAAAAGCTCCTAACTTCCTGCCTTACAGAAGTTGTGGGTCTCAGAATGTGACTTTTTCTTGCTGTTTTTCTAGATGCTGTAGCCTTATTTTCATACATATCATAAATACTTGTTTAATTTCTATGGAAGTAAGCTGAGAGAACATGTCAAAATCAGAGGCAGCTAAATTTCACATATTTGTTAAGATATACTCTACTCTTTTTGCTCTCTTCTTAGAGTCTTTTGCTCCATTCAGAATCTTTAATGTCTCAAGCCTGTGGAGGGTGCCATAATGTGCTAGGGTACCCTGTTCTGCTAATTGTTCTTTCTATATATATTAGCTTTGTCAAATCTCGCTTCTTAGGTTGATGTCATTGTTGTAAATCAAGACTGACTTACTTTCTCTTCTGCCACTCTTGATTCTTTCTTCCTGTATCACATTTCCTTTTCCACTCATGGTCTCTAATTTGTCATCAAAGTGGTAAGTATATTTTATACAGACTGATTTCTTCTTTCTTATCCCACAGTTGTTCTATTTATTTTTGCCAACCTGACTCAATGATAAATATTGATGGAAGTGTGAGTATGGACAGACAGGTAAGTATTAATCTTCGAAAGAATGTAAAAATGGAGTTGTTCACGTTCCAATATTTTTGTTTACTATACATTTATATTAGAAATTATATTTAAATCCAGATGCAATTGTACCACTGAACACATAAGCTCAGATAGATCTAACTTCAGTGTACCTTTGCATTTCAAAGCTAATGTGCCAGAGATTTGAAGTAACTAGAATAAGACACACAAAATGCAGAACAAGAATGCAATGTTTCATGAGTCCTTTAATTTGGTTTCAGATACCTACTCACTTCTTGTAAGAGTTTGTTTGGTTCCTGAGGATTTATTTTCTTTCCAAACGGAGTTTGGCCATAATTTCCCCCCTCCCCCAAGTTATTGCGGAATTCTTTTTCCTAACTTAAGAAAAAAATAATTGTCTATTATAAGGGGCTTTGTTTTTATTCATAAGTTTAAATCAATGTTCCTATTTTTTAAAATCCTTTTGGAATTTTTTGGCAGACTCTCATAAGTTTAAGCTTGTTAACCTTTTTTTAACATTACAGTAGCAGTATACAAATGCAGAATGTTTATGTTTTGCTAATGATATTCCCTTGCAATAGTACATTTCTACTTCTAGTTTTGTTGCACTTGCATGATGGAGTACAGTTGTGATTATACTACTTTAAAATCCTTAACTGTCCTCATAAAACTTCTTGTATTTGTTCCTTTCCTCTGAGTGGGTCAGAGGACATAACCCTTTGCAGGAGAACAGGCTTCAGGTTGCTCCAGTTCTGTCAGTGGAGGTAAACTACATTCTTAAAGTTGTACGGGTTAGGTCCTTTACACTGACCTCTCAATTTGAAGAGCTGTTATGGGGTGAGAAAGGATTGCTTTGAAGATGTTTTGTTGTGGCCCTTCTAATTTCTAATTTGTTTGTCTGCTGTTTGGGAGCACTGGTAGTTAAAAAAACAAGACCAAACGAAAAAGTCCCAAAACAAAACACCAAAGTGTTCTTGAATGAGTGGTAGGATCACAGTGAAGCATTGCTTTAGAAGTAACTGAAGAGTCAAGCAAGGATTCTATGCTTGTGTTTAGCTGTTTAGCTCTTCCAAAGACTTCTGATATTTTGTGCAAATTTATTTAGTAATGATGAATCTTCTCTTTTGGATAAGGAAATTAGAAACATTAATAAAGCAGCTGAAAATATTTTGAGATTCCAAGTGAGAGAGTCTACCACAGAATCACAAATTTTGTTGCTACCATGACTTAATAACCCCAGGACTTCTGTGTTCTTTTCTTGAAGAAGATGCTTTCATTTAATTCCTTTTTCATGAGCAAAATTTAATTCCTTTTTCAGTGCTGGCTCACTCTTTCAGTCCTTGAATTTCCAAAGTGGCTCTCCATGGTTTCCATTCAAAAGCTTGTTACTTCTTGCATTTGAAGCTCATCATGTTTTCAGGTCCTCTTGAAAGACTTGGGGTTTTTTTATTTGGTTTTTTTTTTCTTTTCTGGGAAGTTCACAAAAAAGGCAGTTGTTGTTCTTTAAAACAAGCTCAGGATTAAAAAGAAACCCCAACAAAGTCTGAATTGCTGAGTCTGTCTGGCTATCTGTCTTTAGACTTTATAATGGAGCCCACTGGTGTAGTTTCTGTGCAGCAGTGTGGTTAATAAAATGAGATCCCAAGTGAACTTGGAGGCTTTTTATCCTCTGCGGTGGTAGACAGCAGAGCCTGGTGTAATCCTGAGATGATCAGTGTTGATTTGTTAGCTTTGTCAGGGAGCGGAACCTAGACCATGACTGAGAAAAGGCCTTTTTGCCCCTTCTCACTCACTGGATAGAGTATGCTCTTCTTACATCTTTACAAGCTTTACAAATCAGGAGCTGTCTCAGAAGTTTTGCCATTAACCCTAACAAAAAGTAACTTTTACTCACCATCGCAATTTTTAGATTTTAGTAAGAATCAGGTCTGAAGGGTTGCTTATATGACTGGAATAAAACATGTTGGAACAACCATTAGTGGGGTCTCGCACTGTGTGAAGAAGGGTTTTTCTCTGGAGCAAATCAGGACCACAAGTAAAAAAGGTGTGCTCACTTTGTTTTGTTTCATAGTGGATTTCAAAGAGTAGAATTAACAAAGAGAATGTAGCCTGTGCTTTTATACTCGGTAGATGCAAATGCTTCATTACATTTTAAGGTTAATGACTATTCTGGATGTTTGAGCTGGTGTGCTGTAGTGTGCAATACAAGTAGCATGAGTAGTCATCTGTCTTAGTTTAGGACTTCATTAAAGTACAGTGGATGTTCATTGCATTCCATGTACGCCTACTTTTGCCTGATGGCTTCAGTAACAAAAAGTGAGCTGATGGGGTGAAAGGTGTCTCCTTAGCTCTTAATTTCATATCAGCAGTAGCTGGTTTATTCCTATTTGGTTTTAGCCATCATGATAGTAAAGATATTGTCTCAGTCTCTTGATTTCACAGAACTGACTGGGGACATTGGAAATATTCACTGGAAGCTTTTCTTACTCTTCAGTGAGAGAGGAGGCTGGACAGAAAATGGCATTCAAAGAGGAGGTTTTTTCTTTTGATGTATTAATTAAGGGAGTATTAAGAGAAAGCAGTGAACAAACTGCAGGTTTAAAAAGGAGGGGTAAAACTGTTGACATCTAAATTAACAGTGTCTGAGTGTAGTAATCATTGTATTGATTCTGTGATCACAAGTATTTAGCACAAATGAAACTTAAATTTCTCATGGAAAAAGGAGAGCAATGAAGAGAGGTTTTCTTCTTCTGTTTCAGTGATTTCAGTCCCAGATGTTCAGCACTTTTTAGTGCAACAGAAAGAAAATCAGAGCAGACTGATTCCTGCTTTTCTTGTCCAGGTCTTGCCTTATATAACAGCAAAACAAACTCAGAACTTTTGAGGGATATAGCTTGTAAAAAGAAAAAGACTGTGAGAGAAAGCAGAGGTAGAAACATTGCTGATGTCTTTCACGCACTGAAATGGAGTGTCTTTGACCTGTGGGAAACCATGCTGGTAGCTTTGGTAATGGATGACTGAATGAGTTATTTTGGGATAGTGTCTTACAGCTGAATATAATTAAAAGCATTTAGTGATCACCTCCAATGGCACTTCTCATGTTTAATCATGAACTGGTTCATTGGTTGGTTTTTATCATATTTTCCAAATTGTTTTAGAGAATTCATATAGAATTTATAGCATGACAGGTCAGTCAGTCTCATCTCAGTGCCTGGCAGGATCATGCAGCAGGATCCTTCTAAAACTTGTGCAAAGGCATGTGGAAGATTAGGTGACTGGTAACAGCCCACATGGCTCTGCTAAGGGAAAATCATACCTGACAAATTTTGAGCCTTCTACATAGAGAGTTAGCGCTGATGGACAAAGGAAGTACAACGGATGTCATCTACCTGGACTGTGCAAAGCATTTGACACCACCCTAACATGAGATCCTTGTCTCTAAACTGGGCAGGCATAGATTTGATGGATGGACTACCTGGTGGATAGAGAATTGGCTGAGTGGCCACATTCAAAGAGTTGTGGTCAGCATCTCAATGTCCGAGTGGAATCCAGTAAGTAATAACTGGTGGTGATCCTCAGGGGCCAGTATGGGACTGGCTCTGTTTCACAGCTGTGTCAGTGACATGGACAGTGGGATCAGGAGCACCCTCATCGGTGACAATGACACTGAGCTGTGGGGTGTGGCCGACACACTGGAGGGAAGGGATGCCAGCCAGAGGGACACTGACAGGCTGGAGAGCAGGGCCCCCGTGAACCTTGTGACATTCACCAAGAGCAAGGCCCTGCTCCTGGCTCGGGGCAAGCCCAAGCACTAACAGGGCTGGGCAGAGAACGGATTGAGAGCAGCCCTGAGGAGGACTTGGGGGTTTTGGCTGCGCTGAGCCAGCAAAACCAAGCCTAGCCTGGGCTGCAGCTGAAGCAGCGTGGCCAGCAGCTGCATGGAGGTGATTCTCCTCCTCTGCTCTCAGGAGACAATGCATAGAGTGCTGTGTCCAGCTCTGGGGCCCCAACAGGTGTGGATCTGTTGGAATGAGTCCAGTTGAGGGCAACAAAGATGATCAGAGGGCTGGAGCACCTCTCCTGTGAAAACAGGCTGAGAGAATTGGAGTTGTGCAGCCTGGAGAAGAGAAGGCTTTGGGAGAGCTTAAAACCCCTTCCAGTATCTGAAGGGTCTTCAAGAGAGCTGGAGAAGGACTTTTCACAAGGACAAGTAATGATAGAACAAGGGGGAATGGCTTTAAACTGAAAAAGGGTAGGTTTAGATTGGATCAAAAAGAAATTCTTTACTGTGTGGGTGGTGAGGCTCTGGAACAGGTTGTCCAGGGAAGCCTGGGTAGGTCTTTGAGCAACTTACTCTATTGAAAGGTGTCTTTGCCCATGGCAGGGGATGTTGGAATTATATGATCTCAGACTAGACTAAAGAATCATCTGGATGCAATCCTGTGTAGTGTGCTCTTGGAAGAGTCTGCTTGAACAGGGAGGTTGAACCAGATGATGCCATTGTTTCTTCCTACCTTACCCACTTGGTGATTGTGATTCTGTCATATTCAAGGTCCTTTCCAACCCAAAACTTGCTATGGTTCTACTTCCTCATTTAAATTCAATCAAAGGGGACAATAACTGCGACTTTGATTTTCTGCTTGGTCAAGACAGACTGTGTAAATGTAGCTGAATTCTGACCTCTCTTTAGAATTCTGTGGAGTCTGGAACTTTGGACCCACTTTTGATTTTTCTGTCTTAAACAATCTGGGAATTGACAGGTAGAGGGCAGTAAAGTTCTATTTTTTTAAGTGAAGTTCAAATCTTTTTTTATCAAGGTAAATTATAATCATGTCAGTTTGATGCATTGATTAGTACTCTTCTGATAAGTAAAAAAATTGCAATTGAAAATATTTGCTAAAATACAAATAAATGTAGAAGAGCCTTGCTGCAGTATGTCTTAACTGGTTGTGAACTAGCTACAATAAAGGAAAAAAACAATTTGCAAGACCAATTAAGGGCTGGCTTTTTGACATCATAGTGAGAAACTTGTGCTGGTTTTTGCCAAAATATATAATTACAGACTGCATGCTGAATTTTTAAACTGGAAGCCAAATGATATCACCCATAGATATTTGCCACTTCGCTTAAGAAAGAAAAAATGAAAGGGAATCTTGCATGCAGCTCTGGATTGATTTTTGGATAAATGCCCTATCTTTGCCTCATTTATCTCATAATGTGAAATTATTCATATTACTTAATGGTGACACTCAATTCCCCGGTGAGACCTTAAGTGCAGTTCTGAAATGATGGCATTGAGTTTGAAATCAGTTACTCCTCCAGCATCAGTGTGTGAGCTCTAAACATTTCACAAGAGGAACAGGAAAAGCATTAAAAACTACAAGTGTAAGTGGAAGTGAATTCTCATGAATTCACCCAAATTCACCCATGCATTATTTCAGCCATTAATAATGAATGCTGATCATTAATGGAGAAAGTAGAATTTACTTGTTAAATGCATTGGAACATACATATTATCTTTTAGAGTGGTTATGATGTTGTACTGTTTATCTAGTACTGCTGCCTGGCAGTAGTTCCTGCCTGTTACATACTATGAGTATGCAATGAGTTTGAGCTCAAGGCGCTGGACTGATAAGGAAGATGAGCGTCAGAAGCTGGCAACATGCTTCACTGTGACTTCCTGGTCTGAAATACATATGTGAAAAAAAAAACAACCCTAAACAAAACCCCAAACCTCTTTTCAAATGTTGTGGCTCATTTTCAGAGTTAATTTCCATGCCATGTAGATTCTCTGAAGACAGGGACTTGCACAGTTGTGTAAGGACTTCAAGTGGCTCACCAGGTATGAAGTGTTCAGATTTTGTGCAGTCTGACTGAAGCTGCCAGGTTAGGGGTAGTTCCTTGTCCTTTTTGCTCTCTGTATTCATACTTGAAACCTATACTTTCAGCCATGTGCAAGTTAGCAATTAATGTGACTCCTTTGTGCATAGTGGATTAATGAATGTAGGGAAGAAGTTTGCAAAATGGAAAAATTAAGTATGAATTTGAAAAGTGTAAACACAAAGATGCTGTTTGTACTTTAATTGCATATTTCAGAGGTGGAAAGTATTTTGCAGATTTGAATTACAAGACAATGCCACTCAAATATTTTAAAATTTTTTTTGGAAGGTTTCTGTCAAGTAGTGTAATTGTTTTAAACATATTGCATTAATTTGAACTTGTGCTGGGGCTTTCATTGCTGTCAACAGGTGCTGTCTTTGAATGCCATGGAGAGCACAATTTGGCATTCACATTCATAGCCTTACTGTGCTTGAGAGTTTGTATCATGTTTGGTTTTCCCTCTCTGTTCATTCATCATTTCCTGGGGAACCAGTACTGTTCTTAGTTTTAAAATATCTTTTTGAAGAACATCATATTAGACTTTCCTGGCCCTTCCTTTGTATACAATTCCTCTTGAATCTCTCCCAGACAAAAAGGCACTCTTGAAGTGGTTATTCTGGCTGAAACTGTGACCCCAGATTATTGCAGATATTTTTAAATACTTCCTGCTCTATCTAAACCAAATTTTCAGGCATATTGCTTTGAACTCCATCACATCTGCATAAATGAGTCTTAAGTTGTGTCTTGGCAATGGTTTTATTTTAAAGTCTTGTTATTTATTTATGGTAACAGTTTCCTATATATAAAAAATGTATTATCAAAAATGAATACGCACTTGTAAACACTGTATTGAAGTAAGAACTATTTAAGCATTGGATTAGGAATAGTATGTATTTAAGTATTAAAACATTTATTGCATATTAATTCTTCATATAGGTGACAAATACTTGTATCTGCAAAAGAAATGGTAAGAAATGTAGTAATTTTGTACGCAATATAGTTATTAAAAAACAACAATCCATAAATCAGAAAAATAACATTAGCTAATGTGTTGCATTGTAGTCTGAAGTTACGTGAACTTTATGCTGTAAGAGCATAATGCAGCTATAAGCAAATTGGCTGTTTTAATTTCTGCATGGCTAACAGGAAGTATGATTAATGAATTTTTAATGCATGGGTTGATTTTGTGATTTTTTTTGTTGTTGTTGTTTTGGTTTGTGGGTTTTTTTATAGCAGAAAATTGCAAGGAGGGTAAAGGCACACTTAAGGCATTACTAGTTTGAATCCAAGGTAGGTCCAAGACACACATTTTGTGATCAAATCCTATGATCTAAAAATAAGCTACATTGAAAGACTGAAACACCCTTTACTATGTAACATCACAAAAGCACAGCTACTATAATGTGCAAAATATTGCATTTTTCATTGGCAAGGCTACGTCTGTAGTGCTGCTGGTAAAAAACAGATTGACATTTGGTCATTATTTCTTATCAAGGGTGTTTTACTTGTAATGCTATTTGACAGCTATATTCTAGGTCTGACAGCATTGAACCAGCTTAATTCCCACTGAACTGCTCTAAATACGTGGTATTGCAATCAGTTTAACAACCCCTGGAGGCAATAAAATCTCTCCTTTGAACACACACAAGGGGAAGAAATCTAAGATTTATAAAGGGCAGCAAGTATTCAAGATAGGGGCAAAGTTTATGTGTGAGCCTATAATTGATGTTTCCTTTGTTGGAAAAGAAAGCTTGAGGATGCTTTAAGAATTAATCTTTAACAAGATCTAATCTGCACTAACAAGATCTGCTCAAGATGAGTGAGAGTAAGATATGATACCAAGAGTTTTGTCATATTCAGCCAACAATGAAATTTCAAAGGTACTCTGTAGTTTGGGAACATTTTTGAGAAGATCAAGAAATTTCACAATTAGATGTGAAATCTGTTAGAGCTCCCTGCTGCAGGTGGAGGAGAGCAGAGCTCATAACCTGGGCTGCTTTTCCTCTACCATATATTCAGGTGAGCATTCCTAAGGCTGTAGAGTTTTTCATTATCCACTGAACATACAGGATAGGTGGGAAAGTACTATAAATTTGCTCCTTTTGTTCTTGCAACACGTAATTTGGCAGATCAGGTAGTGACAAAACAAGAGTAGATGCTGATGAACTTATCAAATGGTATCTTAATTTCTAAGGGATACCCATTGCTTAAAAAAATTACTGTATTTGGTTTTACCCCTCAATAAAATGTAGCTGCCACTTGGATGAGTGATGGTCTTTCATCCAAAGAAAGTAGAGTATTATGGAAAAATATAAACCCCATCATTGTTGTGTAATTTAATAAGATACTATTAATGCCGTAGGAACATGTCATTAAAATGTATATAAGAACATTTTTATTGCATATATAAGAAGAGCATGATGGAAAAAGGTTTTCAGAGTCTTCCTGGCTTCCCTTTGCAGAATTACACTACGGGATTAAAAGATACCTGTCTAAAGGAAGTCTTGGTTCCAGGTTACCACCTGACCACTACTTTTATATCTATAAAGTATCAGTTGATACAGGGAGCTTGGGGACAGTCTCCCTGGTGAGGGGATGAATTAGCAGTGATACTGAAGAGGACAGGAAATCTCAGCTTATCCTAACTTGTGAGAAAACCTCTCAATACGGAGAAAATTAGCAGGTTTTCTCTGATATCAGAGAAAGTGAATATCATATCTACTAGCATTGCATGGTGGAATTGTATCTGTGAGAGGCAGCAGAAACCTGAATGAGTGGCTGTGGGACTTTGCAGGTAAAGATTGAAGCAGTGTGCTGTGCTGTTGTGTGGTGCTGTTGTATTGAAATTTTTAATATTACAGTAGAAGTTCAGTTATGCCTTTCATACCTGGTAGTTCTGTATTCCCACACATCTCCTGCAGGAGCAGTCTATCCCTTTCTCCTGATCAGTAACCTGTATTAGCAAAGTGCAGCTGTGGTACTTATATAACATTTACTGTAATGTACTTACTTCTATAATGCAATACTTGTATTATTAAAAAAAAATTGGTAATCTTTTATTTCTTACATAGCCAGAAAATGAAAAAAGACCTGACCAAAATCTCCTTGGCAGGTTTTGAAGAGGTTGTTACTCATTAATGTGAATGAGGAAGGTTCTATCCTAAGTAATTAAAAACAAATTAAGTAGAGGCACTAAATCTTTGTCTCATAAATGAAGGTTTCATCAGGGTGAAATTATATCTCATTGGTCATAGAATGAATAATAAATGAACCAGTGAATCTACTGGATCATTTCAAATGACTAATCTTAGTCAACCAGGTAAGTGAAGATGGCTATAAATTGGGTTAATTACTGTAGCTTGAGTTTTAACTCAACAGCTCTTAATTTCAACTTTCAAAGGCTACACAAACCAATTTTGTACTCTTAGATTATAATGAGCAGTCTTTATTCTTTAATCAGTTCATCCAGTATCTGGCTGTCTACTGTAACATTCCTTTGAAGTCGAGAAAGATCTAACATAATTGAAGAAATGTCTAACTACTTGACTCCCTCTTTTTTAATATAAAGGAATTAAACATTAATCAGACTTGTGCATCTCAATTAAGCCAATTAAAATTATCACAGAATGTAGTGCACAGAGCAATAGGTAGCTTTAATGTTTGAATACATTATCAACTTTTACCTAATGTTCCTTATTTAAGATGTTTGTTACTCAAAATGGGAATGCATGCAATGCATTAAAGAACACTACCATTGTTTAAAAAGTTTGACTAACTTAATTTACTTAGTGTAATTGCCTACATTTATGCACAAGATATGTTAAAATTTGTTGCATTTAGTTAAGATTAATATGTGGATTACTTTAGGTCTTCCTGCGCCAGTCTGATTTCCATATGTTTTTGTGCTGATTGTTTTTTTTTTTTTGTAAGAAAAATACTATACGCTATATCTGACTTAATTTATATCACAGGGAAGTATGGCTTAGTCTTTACTGGCTGATGTATATACGCAAAGTCCATATAATTACTAATAATTTGTAACAAGTGTTAATTGATAAACAACTCCCTTTGGTAGCTTAATTAAAGCTGTAGGATAGCAAGGCGATTTACAACTGGGATTGATCTCAATTAGTCAACAAAATCTGTGTAGTCTGTTCAAAGAAGAAGGAGGAAATTTAGCCTAGCGAGGCTTTGGGGATTTTGTCTTGTATTTTTTTTATCAAGAGAAATAAAATCACAAAGCACAGTAATGTTTTCTGCAGTTATCTACCTACTGTAGACTGTGCTTATCTTTTACACTACCCAGCACTTGTTCTTTCATTTGTTTGTTCGTTGTCAGGTTACAGAACAATATTCAAACATTTCTTTTCATTATACACAATGTGATAAAAAAGTAATTTCATACAGGGATGTACATTTTAGAATAACACCCCCAGGAGACCACAAACTAGAGAATGAAAAACATTTAAAATATGTCAGTTTTTGATCTTACTTAGAGATTTGTTTATAAACTGGCATTATGCAGCCTTAATTAAAAGATAACACAGGAAAGATGGCATTAGGGAATAACTGGATATGTGGAAGCACAGTGATCTTATAAAGTCAACTATGCTGTTTCAGGATTCACTACTCTTTTATCATTTGGACTGATAGTAAGAATATAATCTACGAGTACTTGAAATTGCCCCTGTGGAATAAAAAAAAGTGTCATCTCTGTTTAAACTAGATCACAGACTGGCTGCAAACAGCTGCTGAAACATTAATTAATTTGTTTGCAAATAAATCATGGATATGTACTAGCTGAAAATACAGATATAAACAAGCATGAATATTGTGCTTCTTAGATTACCTATGGATCCCTGCTTTGCCTACATTTTTAAAGATAATTGTGTATGCACCAGAAAAACAAACACATAGACCAAATAATCTGAAAGAGCTGAGCCTTTTTATTAAAGTTGTTCTATAGATACATCGATGTGCTGAAATGCAAATCAGTTTCAGTGCTTTAAAAAACACACATCCATTTTACATTTGTGTAGGACTGAACCTCATTTAAGAAAGATTTGTTAATCAAAGAGAATGAAATATTTTGGTGGAGGCATATGAATGTGGGTTTAACAAGTTTGCAGCTAAAAATACAGCTTGATTTCAGCTGTGCAATTTATGTTCCTCTGTATCCTGAATGCTCTCTCGGTAGCTGTGTGGCATCCTCTATACACTCTGCATTTCTTGGTACCTGCTTTTCGTATCCCATCAGAGCTGCTGTTCAATATCTATGGATTGTTTAAAGAAGCAGGCTAAATGCTACAGCCTTGTAATTCCCTGAGCTAGAGGTGAGGCAGATGTACCCAAATTCACACTTGTAATGACACAGGCACTTCCTTGGGGCAAGCCTTGAGCTGTTATGGTGCTTCTCATTGTAAGGACAAATCCTTGGCTCTCCCCAGTGCTTCCCTAGGCTGTGCATATGGTAAGCAGAGAGGAGGAAGATGACTCTGGCCTTGACCCCTTGACATAAGCTTTATTTTCAAGAGTGGAAAAAAATAAAGGTTAGATTCTGCCAAAGGATGGGACTTGCATGTGTGATATGAGCAATATAGGGAGGCCTCTGGCTACTAACTAACCTTCAAGTGGCAGGCTGCTCTGTTACCAACCAGACCTGTTGGTGCAGGTTATAGCACATGGCCAGGAAAGGTTGCATGGTCCAAATTCTGCATTCTCCAAAAATGTTATCTGCCTCACAGAGCTGCTGTCTTACGTACACAGCTTTTTCTCTGCTTCTTTAAGAGGCGTTGTTTTGAATATTTTCTAACACGATGGGCATTCTTTTTAGTCTTTGGAAAATTAAGTGTTTGCTAAGAAGAAAAAAATTCCATTTTGACATAACAAAATAAAGTCAGAACCCTAGGGAAAACACAAAACTATAGAGGAGCTAATATAATGATGTGAATTTGATTTTCTTCTTCCTTCTAGGTTCTGGTTTTTTGTACACTAGCTGAACTGCCATATGAAAAATGCTATTCCAAGCAGATCCTGCTATCCAGATGTTTTTGTGAGTAAAGGGATAGATTTTCTTAAGTTTGGCTGAAAATTATTTGAGCAGTATTGATTTTTGGGTACTGAAACTGCATCGTGCCTTAAAATCATTGTTTCTGTAGATAGTGCAAGCTTTAGTGTTAGTTCCAAGAGCGGTCTTTGACCTCAGGGAGCATATTCCTGCAAAGCACTCAGGTACTGTTAGCACCCAGCTACCTCCTTCATGCCTTCCTTTAATCCTGAAGAGAAAGCTTCAGGTCATTTACTCTTTGTACTTGAGTTAACTATAAGCCCTTTGCTTGGGATCTCAGAAAGCACTGTCTAGAGCATGAGTTCTTTCCAAATTCAAAGGCTGTTAGGGCTTTTTCAGAGGTTAATGTGACCACTCTAGATAGTATCAGTCATGTTTGTTTACCAGTCCTGCCCTAAGGTTCACCCACCAGCTGCTCCAGGTTCAGCTATTTAGCTTCTTGTGGCACAGCACTTCCACTGGCCTGATTCAGTGATATTGTCTGTCTGGAAGCTTGACTTTATAATGTTTAAGGAAAGAAGGAGAAACTTGTACTTTATTTTTATTATTACTTTTGCCAGTAATACCAGCTAAGCTCTCTTTCTTAGCCGAATCTGAACCTTTGGGGTTTTTTTGTGAAGTGGGAAAAGAAGAGTTCATCTGAACATGTGGGCAGGAATGGCAGTACCTGCAAGTCAGTGACCTGAGGGAAACTGTGTGCTCCTACAAGTTATGATTTTACATGAAGGATGGTGACAGCTTTTGGAAGCCAGTTTTTGTTCCCTGGCCAAATTGCTCAGTTACAGCAGGCAGGGAGTCAGGAGAAAAAGGTTTTGTGGGTGTTGCTATTAGGAGAGATTTTATTGATGCTTCTATATTTCCAAGGAAATACAGAAAAACTAAAAACTCCAAGGAAAGTTGTCACCATCACAGTTTTTGGATCAAATTAGGGAGGTACAGATTTTAAGAAGTCTTTTTGCTCCTGTATTTGTCAAGAGAGCTGATTTTTTTTTTTTTATGGTCTACTTTTGAACTTTTACTGTGTATGCAATCATTTTGGATGAAATGTAAGCTCATTTGTGCTCACAGCAGTTAGTAACATCAATGGGCAGCCAAGGATAAACAAAGTTCTCAGAACCCCTAGCATTCCAGCTTGCCATTCACTGTTAGAGGTTTGTGCTGTTATGATGACTAGATTAGTGTATAATGTCTCCTAACCTACACAATGTATTGTTTGTGTGATGCATAATGTTGTCCCGGTGGAATTTTGCCACATGCCTCCCATTTGATGCCCTTTGTGAGATCATAATTGATGGTATACCTTGTCATACCTTGGACTAAAATTGTGTTATATTCTCAGAAATTACCCCTCTTTGAGAGTCTCTCAGGGCTTTTGTTGTATTTTGTTGTTTGGGTTTTTGTTTGTGTTCCACTGCCGGCTGCCTCCTTTTCCCAGTGCTGTACATATGCATTGACCTAAAGGGACTTCAGACAAAGCTGAAGCATGAGTTGGGGGTTCAGCCCGGGAACTTTTCAAATAACTGTGCTGCTGGTTTCCTTGAGAGCTTATGTCCCCTCTGTGATCAGCTTTGGAATGCTTAATTTATTTATGTGCTTGTTTCCAAGCAGTATCTCTGTCTGCAGTCTCTTTTCCTTCCGGGAGGGCAGGAGCCCCTGTGGCAGCACAGCCCATGAGCTGTCTGCAGGGCCTTCCTGGGGGTAGGCAGCAAGGCAGGGGCTCTTGATCATGCTGCCAGACCATGAGGATCTGTACTTAGGACCTGAGCACAGCCCTCCCTCTGGGTTTGTCTGCTTGTTGCAGCTAATTATAATTGTAAATTTGCCCTTAAAATCAAATTCTGTTTAAAGAGCAACTTTTGCCTTGGGGCACCCTTGTAAGTGGAAAATACTTATCCAAAAAGCAGTTTACTTGGCTTATGATTCCCTGTAATCCCTATATTGTTCTTCAAGATATTTGTATGAGAATGAGGAATTGCTTTTCACAGTTTGGCCTCCCCTCTCTTCTTTATGTCTGATCTTGTACAGGAATTGCCACCTTTTGTTTTATGGTATCACAGCCAGTTCCGTTGAAATTGCTGGATGCTCCCAAGTTTTATGTCTCCCAGCAGGGTCTACCTTTTAAGCTACCACTTTCACAAATTAGTGTTTGGGACATGTCTTCTCAGAAATTTATGCTATTGGTCATTTCCTTAGGACAGTTTAGATAGAATTGCTGCCCAAAACTACAGCTTATTCTGGGCTAAAACATATTTATCCCTGTGGCCACACTTCAACAACTGGGGATCAAGAAGCAAAGAACAACATCATGCTTAACTGAGGATTGCTCTGATCACTTGAGTGTCTGAAGTCTGGTTCTCTCTGGAATAGGAACAGGGTTATTTGCCCAGCCATGCAAATATTTGGGATGTTTAAATAAATTTGAATGCATGTAGCTATTTGTGCAAAATATTCAATGGAATAATTGAGTACACCACGTGCCATTCTTCCAGCAGGTCTGGAAGACCAGGCTTTGAGCTGCACAGGTTCTTTCTATTGGCACTCATCAAGAGAAAGTAGAAGGAATAACTAAGCTTAGCTAACCCTCTTCATTATCTCATGTCCTCCTGATTCATAAAAAGTGAGTTTTTGAGCACTTTTTGGCACAGTTTGTAGCTTTGGTTCTTGATTTACAAGTTAAGCATCAAGTAATGGGTTGCAGGGTCAGTCAGAAAAATACAACTGCTAGGACTCCACCCCTGGTAATTTGGGATCAATTCAAATATAGTGGATTCAGAGTTATGTAAGCTAAATGAGAATCACTTACGTAAGTGTGAAAGCGTACATAGATGGAAGCAAGCTGAGAAATAAGTAAAGAAAAGCATATTAAAAAAATCAAAAGGCCCCAAGAATGCTATTCTGTTCCAAAATGCCATATGGTCAATTGCTTGGCATCATCTTCCCAAGTGTGCTAGCAATGCTTTACAGGTTGCTGAACATCAGTGCCTGGATGGAAGGAAATGGCTGAAATAGCATGATCTGAAAAAGGGAGCAGCTTGAATGCTTTCATCCGTGTGTTAGCAGCCAGGCAGCATTGGATTGTCATTGCTTCAGAACTTCCTCCATTTAGAGGCAGTAGGAATTGTTTGGATGTAAGTGATATAAAGATGTTTTAACACTGTCCTTAGTTTGGATAGCAGAATTTTAAGGAACATTTGTCAAGGATTTTTTTCTTATTATTTATTTTCACAAGGAGTAATTGTGTTTGTTGTCGGGGGCCAAAACACACATCAAGCTACTTAAGGGTAAACAAGAGGAGTAAACAACTGTTGTGAGTTATGACACACACTCAGAATAATGCAGGGAAAAAATGAGGGATATTATTGAAGCAAAACTAATTTTTGTTCTTGTATAACATTCTGAACAGAACAGTGAAGGACATCATAAATCCATTCATTTATTTCAAAATTTGCAAAACAAATCCCTTCTTACACGTAGTATTTGTACAACATGAAATTATTATTCAATAAGTTGACATTTTAAACCTATTACTGCCTAAACCCATCTATTACTGAGCTATTCAGAGCACTAAGTTAACATTTACCAGAACATTCATCCTCACATCATGGGGAGATCAAGCTCAAATCCTTTATTTCATATTCAGATCTTGTTGGGTCAGGATTGAAAACTGCTACCTTTCTGATACTTTACCAAAAAGCCACTCTGAAATCCACAAAAGAATTATTATCAAGTTACTGCAGTTATTCAGCTAGATGTTGACTTTGATATGTCAACTCTCTGATCTTTAATAGAAAATTGATGGTCTTGCACTGAGGGTCAGTCATATGCATGACCAGGATAGGCCAAGGTTTGCATTAAATTACACCCAGCCTTGCATTTTATTCTCTGGCAGGCAAAGTCAAACAAAGCCAAATGGATACCTTGTTAGTTTTGTTTTCTTCATTGTTTTCTGTTGGCATATGAATTTAATTCTGTAATGGGGGACTGCTGGGCACAATCTGCTTTATTGATTTTTCTGGGGAAACTTTTTGTGAGAGCACACAGAAGTATGATAACATAAAGCAACTGGTGCAATTTTGTTCTTGTTGCAGTAGGTGTCTATTATACAATTTATTTAACATTTGACTGTGCCACAAAAAATCAGGTTAAATTTGTGCTGTTAGTAATGTCTTCCTTCAGCCTTGGGTCAAAATTGTGAAAATCACTGTGGCTTTTTTTTGTTTTCTATAAATTTTGTACCTGTGGCGACTGCAATGAGTCATGCAAACTTTGGCCCTTTTCAGCATTGTTGGTTGTCAATTCATACAAAGCTGCATTTTTAACTTGTCTGAGGAAGGAGTGCTACATGGCAGAACTAGGATATCCATGGTCTAGGACTGCATTTTCAATCTCAGCTTCTAAAGTGTCGGCTGAAGCCACAGGGGGTTGGGTGAGCTACTGCTCTGTGCATAATTTCTTTGATGGCTGCAGATGAATATGTTGTATGGCAGCAAATAAGAAAATGAAAGCAAGGGAATACATTTGCCTTTAAAAAAAAAAAACAACAAAAAACTGTTCTTCATCTTCTCTTCCCTGCAACTGCTATTATGCAAACACCACATCAAATATGCCTATAGAGACTTGAATAGCTCAGCAGCATCTTCTGGTTTTATGTGTAGCTTCCTGCAAGGTTTTCAGGAATGAACCAAAATTTTCCTATCAGGTCCTTGTAGGAGAGGTTGGACAAGTTTGGCCCCTTTAGTTAATGGCAGCAAAGAATGTCTCATTTCTTTCAGTGGAAGTTGGCCAGCATGGAGGTCAATACAGTGGGCCTTGTCTGGACAGTCACATGAAGCATCTGTGGATGAACTGGGACATCCCTTTCCTCATGAAATCTAGAGAGGGTCTTGGATAGAGGGTAATTGCTTTTGAGATATCTTAGTAAGTCTAAGTGGAAAGTTTACACAACTTTTGTCTTGGTTTTGTGTCTGTGTTTTTGGTGGCTAGATTTTTCAAAGGCTTAGCTGGGAGGCTGCCAACTCTCACTGAAGTGCAATAGGATCTAGTGTTCAGAAAACCTCACTGACCTTCAGTAGGATTTACATGCCTGAGTCTCTTAAATGCTTCTGAAAATGCCAACCAAATGTGTGTTAAGCATTTTCACAGAAGCAGACTGGTCACAGTATGTACAACTTTGCAGGACCAAGTTTCACAACAGATGCATATAAGGCATTTAGCTGCTAGAGAAAGGATGTCAGACTTCCGATTTGAAGGGGAATGCACAGCCTAAAGTAAGTATTAATGCAGCCCTTAATGCCAAGTTAAGAACATCAGTGACTATATAGGAATGATTTTTAGGAATAGTCCATGTTACTACTTTGATGTGAATCTCCTTCATCAAACTCAGAATTAGCTTTGCAGAAGTCAATAGACTCTTGCACCCTTGTAAGTGACTGCAGTTAGGCAACCCTCCAAGTATGTATGCTCTTATAGAGCAAAACATACAGATTATAAATAACATCACAGGGAGACTGGGTCTGCTTTATCCCTGCAGTAATTCTTCTGATATTCTTTGAGTTACATCAGGATAAATTTGGCCCACTGAGATTAGTATAAAAAAGCAGGTAGTGTTTCTTAGCTAGAAAGGTGCATATAAATTCCTGTATCTCTAACTTTGATCAGCTTAACACTCAGCTTTCTGTGTGAATCCTTTACCTTCTCCCTTATTTCAGAGCAGCTAATGCTGGCAAATGCCTGTTGGACCTACAAAATTACTGAGCTGTACAGCAGAGGTGCTGTGAAATTCCCAGAGCATACAAGTGATGCTCAGATCAAACTGCCTTTCTCTTCCTCCTAGTCTATGAAATTGTGTAGATGACTCCTTCAAATCT
Organism: Taeniopygia guttata; assembly: GCF_048771995.1. Classification (NCBI taxonomy): domain Eukaryota; kingdom Metazoa; phylum Chordata; class Aves; order Passeriformes; family Estrildidae; genus Taeniopygia; species Taeniopygia guttata. The sequence goes on from NC_133033.1 coordinate 15,723,034, forward strand.
CTCTTTCATTTTAGAGCCTGATCCTGTGACCCACTGATTCCTCTCATCTCCCTTTAAAGCTAATGAGAATCAAAAGTGCTCATGACCATTCATGGTGCAGGATTAGGCCCTTAATTATCCTCAGAAATAGTCATTCTCTTCTGGATGATGAAACAGTGTTGTACCAGCCTTACCTGGTGATGGTAATGCCTCTTCACATTTGTCTTAAGATGCCTTGCTTTGTCAATAGAAGGAAAATTTCTGTGTCTGCGCTCCCCTCCCCAGTCATGCACAGCATACAGCAATGTATGGCACCAGCCTGTTTTTGGTTTGTCCCTTAGGAAAGAAATGATCGTATCCACGCTTTAAAATAGCTCTTCATTTAATACTTTCCTGTATAATTAGGAAATTATGTTCATCTGACAAAGTACATTCATTAAATAATTTCAAAATAAGCCTGAGGCATTGTTTAAACATAGTGTCAACATAAACTGTAAAAAATTTGCAGAATAGTTAAATTTTAGCCAAAAGTGTATGTTAATGGAACAAGAACACTAAATGTTTTTTCTGCTTTTTAAGGCATCGAACTATCTTTTAGTGCAAGTTCTGCCTCACAGCCAGATCTGGCCCCTTCTTCACCCTAGCCCTTTCATCTCCCTTTGTTCCATGTCTATGCTGAGACTGAGATTTTCCCACCTCTCTCAGTCTTACTGTGGCTCTGAAAGATGATTGCCTTCCGGTGAAGCCCTTTCCCCTTCTTCTGTACCCAAGCTCCATGTTCAATGAACATCAAAAAGCCTTATCATACCCTGATGGTTTAAATCTTTAAACAGAGAGTAACAGCCTGAGTACATCCAGACCCCTCACATCCTATAGTCTTGTCACTATGTGTTCCTGCAACAATTACCAGGAGAGGGAGGCTGCGGAGTGAATCAAGTAGCGTGTGTTGTCTCCCTGGACTCCATGCTGATGCTCTGATCAGGACTTCAGCAAAATTCTGTTTGAAATGAGAATAGACTAATTTTCATCAGACTCCTCTCAGAGGAATCCCATGTGGGCTAGCATGCCAAGGGTCATCATTAGAAAACTGCCTTCAAAAGAGCTGAGGTTTCTTGTGGCAAAGCTCTTTCCCTTTACTAAATTTATAAACATTTATGTAAAAATATATACATTAATTGTTCTGCTTCCTTGTTGCCTGGAAAGTAATGTCCAAAAACATACTTGAGGAAATAGACTTGTAAAAATAGCCCAAGTAAGGACAAAAATGTCCTCATTTTGACTGAAAATTCAGAATACTGTGATCAAAGGATGCTGTAACTCCCAGCTGTTCAAAGGGACTTGTCTTAAAAAAAAAAAAAAAATCAGATGTGACCAAGAATAGAAAATAACTCATTAAGAGCTTAACTAGATGATGACAGGTGAAGCCATCAGTTGCTTAAATACTGTAACATTTTTCTAAGCAGTTTCTGTTATTTTTCTGGTTTTTTTTTTTCCTTCCCCCTGGAATCAATTTATACTTTCTAAAAATAATTATAAGATCAAGTAAAGTTTGTCTGCTATGGAAAATAAACAGATACACAAGACACTGGGTTGTGGGGTAATGAAGACATCACTTTACTGCATTTTTAAGCATAGATAAGCTACTGAATTTATTTTACAATTCCTGTTTATCAATTTTTGTCTGAAGTAGCTGTAGTTTTTAAAAGGCAAAAGAAAGGTAATAGGAGTCTATAAGTAAAAGAATCATCTCCGGAAGTTTTAAGCCTTCAAGCATAAAGAAAAGGTCTTTGCTCTGTCTTTTGTGACTTACAAGCCATGAATGGTAGGTGGATATGGTTCTCCTCATTTTTATAGCTATTGTTTTGCTACCACAGCGTTTGCAAAGTGCATTAAAAAACTCTTTATAATTCTCTTAAGCAGCTTAAATCCCTTTTCACTTTCCCCGGGCAAAACCTGATTCACTTGCATGTTTTTGGGCTCTGACCTTCACAACGCTGATCTCCCAACAGTAGTAGCCAGTTTCTTATTCTTTAAGTGCTGGAGGAATCATGAAAAATTCAGACACTGGGTTTCCCTGAGACCAATCTGGTGGCTTTGTCTTTGTGCTAACTGCTGCTTTCTATGCATCATTCAAAAGGTACATACTGTTGTCAGCCCCTGAACTGCTACTTGGTGTTAAACATGAATATTTGTAGCTTAGCAAGGGACTAAATTTAAAAAAATTAATATTTGACAACCTTTGAGAAGGCATTACTGGCATGAAACTATACGAATGAAAGACCGTATTTGTGAAAAATGAAAACTTTTTTCACTGGGGCAGTTTTAAACATTATCAGATCTGTTTTGAAACAGCTCTGGTTGCTGGACTTTCTTTCTGATGCACAGATTATGATTGTACCAAAGAAAATACTATAGTACATTTGTTTTTTCCTGTGTACTGCAGGGGAAAAATTCATTCTGTGCATGTGGCACTAATCCTATCTGACCAGAAAGCAGAGATAGATGGTGTGTGGCTTATTCTGGCTACACATCAGAGATACATCCAATGGTAAAATTGCCTTTTTCCACATTTCTTAATTAGAAATAGAAATGGCTTCAACTAATAGAATCTCTTATTAATAACAAAAGGAATTGCTAGCTCTCTAGTTCAAGTGGCATATCTGCATAACTTATAGCCTTAAGAGCTTGTAGAGTCACTCACACTCCTGGCAGAATGCCTTTTACTCTCCCATATTAATGAGTTGTTCTAAATTTAGTCTACTGTGACAAACTAATATTAATACAGTATTTTATGGCCCAGAGCATTGTTAATGCATAAGAATGAAACACTGAATCAAAAGAAGGGGAAAGGAGGCAAGATTACTTAGTATGATTGTCAAGATATAAGATAATCCAACTATGTAGATATTAAGACTTAAATATAATGCTCTGCTTATAGATTTATATTATGTGAAACATTTTCTATTATTTTAAATCCTTGCAGTATTAGTTTCTTATTTTCAAAGGTTTATAACTCGGTCATAAAATTCGCTCTGGGTTGAAACTTGGCATACAAGGTCTTAACCTGGGAGCATTTTCTTAAGTAAATTTTCAAACAAATCAGTATTTTTCTTTGGTAAAAATGAGACAACAGTCAACATATATGTAATTTTCATAACAGGTCTCAGAAAACAATGGAAACTCATAAGCAAAGCCAAAAGGAGTCCATACTAAGATTTAATAGCTCTTTTTATATTGTTTTAATTCTTTTTAATTGCAGAATGCTAACAGGACAACATATTTGGCAGGTAGTGGCTATTTAGATGTCAGAGTTTCTTCCACTGCAATCAAGAGATTTTTGTCACTCTTTGAAGGGGAAGTAGGATACAGCACTCCATTTGATAGTGATGATTTTACTATCTTATAGATATTTGCATGAATATTACCTAAATATTGTAGGAGAAAAAGGTTTTATGCAGATTTTTTACATGACTCGAACAGCTGTGTTTTATAAACAAGCATGTGCATCCATGTGTACAAGTACATTTCATCTTTGAAACCTAAAGGCTAGTCCAAATGGAGTTAAACCATCTACCTGTGTAAAATAAGGGGAAGAAAACATATGACCCTAACTCATGGAAGGGATGCTGCTCCTAACTATGTCAAGTGTGTCTGAAGCCTGCCAGAATGCTGCCAGTTGTAAGGTAAATCATGGATTTTCACTGTGAACAGCAGGCAGAGGAACCAATGTGGAAGCATAGGGCCAGCAATGAATTGTATTAGGTGCTTGGCTACCTGTGCCATTACTGAAAATCCACCTTAAACGAGGAGGGATGATGAAGTTTTTTGACTAGCTAATGGAATAATTAGCTATATTGGATGATTTTACTGACAAACTTTGGAAATGGTATATGCAAAATAATTCTTGTTTTACTTTGGATTTCTGACCCATATAATTGGGAGATAAAATTTAACCCCTGATTTGACTTATCTCATCTCATATTTTTGTAGATTAGGAAGTTCTCCAGTGTTTACAGGAATACAGATTAGTTAAAGAGTCTTGAGTAAATGTAAAGATTGAAAGGCCTGGGATTTGTGATTTCAGTGCCCAATAGACCTTGGAGGAAGACAGTTCCCTTAACATCATTTGGGTCATACTGCAGAGCTGTCAGGATGGAAGCTGTATTTGTGCAGGTGGAGAAGTGTTCCTTTTGACACTCCTCTCAAGGAAATGTTTAGAAAAATCTACTTTCGGCTGTGGGTTTATCAAGGTTGGTTTAACTGCATCCAGTTCTTGTTGTAATGTGCTGCTTTGAAACACGCAAAGCATTTCAATGCTTGGTTGTGGGGTAAGAACTGTGTTTTGGGAGTAGTGGCATAACCTCTAACTGGTGACATTCAGGAAAAAAAAAAATCCAATTGCAGTGAAGTTTTGGTGGACAGTGCGGTTATGGAATTAGCAGGAGCCTAGCTATCACAGAAGCCCAGCACAAACTGGATTGTTAATTTTTCTGCTGGTCAGACAGGAAACAGTCTGTAGAAAAGAGCAGAGCTCTCCTGCTCTTTCTGCAGCTCCCCATGCTCTGGGAGGAGGGTGAGCATTGGAGTTGGGTACGTGGCTCTGCCCAGGGCCCCCTGTCAAACTAACGTCGCTAAGTTCCATGGGCAGTGGCAGATCCATGCCTGGCTGGGCAGGGGGGAATAGCAGAAGTTGTGTGTAAGTGACACAGCTTGGGTATCAGAAGGAGCAGTGGTAGGGGGCTGCAGCTCGCTGGAGGCAGATTTTAACGAGCTGCTGCACCAACTGGGCCGAATCATTTCCAGCAAAGCCCTCATTTCAGCACTGATTCGGTCTCTGTAAGACCCCTCTGTGCTGACAGAGAACCACAGGCAAGAAAGTATCTAAAACTGATGTAATTTGGAATAAAATCACAAGAACTGGCACTAGGGATTAGTTGTCTTGCATATTATGTTGCTCGGGTTGTACCCAGCCATTCAGGTGGGTGAGATGCGGCCAAGGCTTGTTGCACTGCATCCCACACACAGCACTGGGAGTCTTTCTGCAAGAGCAAAGTCCTGTTCACTCAGAATTTCTTCACTGTGTGGCATGCCAGTACATCCTACATCGTACAAATTATGGAGTCCATTAATCTCCCTATGCCATAATTAAGCCTGTTTAAGTCTACAGTGCAGTCTGTGGGTTCCTTTTAGTGGGTATTTGGGGAGCAATGGATCAGTTTTTTCTTTGCTGTCCCTGCCAGTGCTAGTCCTTTACCAAGCAAAGCTGAAGACCCACCCAGCCATCTTTGTCCCTGATTCCTGGTCACACACACATTCACTGGAGTGTGAGGGAAGTGTCATTCTGAGGCAGGAGTGTTACTGAGGGCTCTCTTGTTGCCTAGAAGGCAGGATGAAAGAAAGGAGAAGGCAGTCTTCTGACAAAACTGAAAATGATTCCTACACTTGCTCTGCACTCTTACAGAAACATAAAACAGATTATTGAAACTTTATGTATTTGGATAGTATTTTGGTCTAGCCTTTGGGTTTTGTTTCCTGCTTTTATTCCAGTAATGCAGCTGTGTTCCTGCATACCCTCCTGAAAGATCCCAACACAATCACATCAGAGGTCTAAGGACTGAGTGGCCCATGATGGTTATGAATAAACAGTCATTGCCAGTGCTGCAATTTTGTGCATCACCTTCAACAGATATTTGCATTACATAAAGCCTGGATTTTGACACATGTAGCGGATCTTTTTACATGATAGTGATGTATATTTTGCCTGAAATAATTTGAACAAAAACCTGAATTTTCTATTTTCTTAAATATAACTTTTTCCTATTTCTCCCAGTTTGTTGTTTTTGTTGTTGGGGTTTTTTTCATCATTCCTGGCTTTTTCAGATAAAGCTAAAATCAAAGCTGCCACACCAACAGTTTCAAAAATGTGCTGTGCCACCATGCATCTCTGTTGGGTAGTATTTCATCTGAGAAGCTTTAAAAGAGCCCATTTTTAAAGAGGTAAGTGCTAAGCATCTTCTAAAAGGCAGATCTCCCAAAGCTGTATGGGGGGTAGCCACCTGGAACTGGATGCCCTTAGATTTGCCAGTTCTTCTTAAGACCTGCCATTCTTTGTCATTGTTGTTCCTTTGCAGTGAAAATCTTCAGCATGTTGGTATTGTGGAAGAAAAAAAAAAAAAACAACAAATCAAGCAGCTGCCAATATTTGGCTATTTCCCATGCACAGAATGCTGTTACGTCCCAGCTTATGAATCAATATATCTCTAAGATGGATTGGAGGATAAGGCTTCAAACTAATTCACATGACTGCCTACTACTGTAGTGGACAGAATATCTGTTTGGTAGCAGTGACTGGAAAGGTAATTTTTAATGTTACATGTTTTATTTAATGTGCCTCTAATAAAACACAAGTGTCCTATTTTTCAAGAAGAAGAAGGCACAACCTTACAGAAGTGCGTCCTTATGACCCTGTTACAGAGGGAGTTTTGGACTTACTTAGCATATGCAATATGCAAAAGGAGGAAAGCTGAGCATTGGAGCATATTACCAGTGTGCACTTAAAAGAAAATTATCCCATGAAAAACAAACCCCTCGACTTAAATGCTCCTCATAACTATAAGGCAACTAAGTCTACCTTAATGAGTGATATTACTACTTGATGAAGAAATAAAACCAATACTACTAAAATATTGAGCTAGTGTAAATGTTGACAGGTAAGAATCTATTAAGTGCATGTTATTGTGGGAGATGGAGAGGTGTAGTTTGTGTTGTTTTGGGTTTTTAAAATTATACCTCTGGTTTATGAGAATTCCATTATTTTTTCTGAGTCTGTCAGTGCAGTTCTTTTCATCAACTGGTAGGTAGGAAACCAAAGTTTAATTCTTGTGTAAGCAAGTGCAGTATGGGAGATATCCCTTTCAAGAGAAAGGGAGACAGAATAATATGAATCAGACATGGTGGTAGACATTTTTCACTGTTATTTTAGTTCCCTTACACATTTGTTTCTATACAATGCCATTGAACTTTGCTGTCTTGCAGGCCACTTTAAGGTTCAGAATTTAACTCTGAACAGACTTACCTGTATGATATTGGAGAGTCTCAAGAATGGTGAAACATATTTTTGAGACTGAGCACATGAAATCCAAATGTCTGACAGCAAGGTGCTGGGGATATGCAGGGTCTGTACACAGTAATGGCTAAATGCACTTAACTCAGATGCTTCTAAAATAGTAACAGAGAAAAAATCACCAGCAATGATAGAACAATGTACGAATTTCTACTAATGAATCAGACATCTCTTTTGACTCTTTTGTCTCGACTGGCGTGCGCTTTGGTTATTTTAATTGAGTTTCTCATTCAGACCATGCCGGCTGTATGTTCCCGGGAAGGCGGATGTTCGCTAGAGGGCAGCATTTGATAAAATGTTTAAAAGCGAGCAAAATGCATGCAGATCACTTTATTATCAATTTTAACTGTGTTCTCTGACATAAGTTTTCTGATCTGTTTGTTGGTCTGGGGCCTGGAACAATGTTTGGGTTGATGAGAATTTTTGAAGGAAATTTAAGGATTTATTCCACTAATAAATATGAATTGGTGTAAGATGGATGTATCATTTCAGGTTTGCAGAAATTGCACCCTGCAGCCCTATCTTCTATCCTTAGCCTTTTAAATGTACATAAATTAATATTTTAAATTTTATATTATTGTAAAAGAATAAAACATGAATCGCTTCACTTGTCTATTAGCCTTTCCCTTTTATTTTATTTTTTTTTTTATTACTACTGATTTTCAAGTAGTTGTCTCAGCATTAGTATTTTATTCAGCAAAAATCTCTTGTTGCTGCAGTGTCTCAGTAGATCTGTACGGTTGGGCACCTGTGGAGTCCTGTCATGATACTAGAGGCAAAACCTTCTCTTGTGCTGGTGTTGGTTCTCAATTGTTTGCAAGGCTTTGCCCTGGCTTTGCCAGGGCTTCCAGCTATCCTGGACAGGCCAACAGCTCCATGCAGCCTCCACAGGGCCAGGGGTGCAGATGGCCAGGAGGCAGCCTACCTGGACTGGCTGATCAGACAGGAACCCTTGAAGAGGTGTGATTTGGCATTTAAGGTTAGATAAACAGGTATTTTCTGATTCATCACTAGCCAAGAAATGCCATTTTGCTTCTCTGAACTAGGGACATCAAATGAAAAGTGACTTCTGCCACCAAGCATTAGGGATCTATTCGAGGAGACTACATCACCCTTGGCTTTCTAGTTGTGGGGGAGGGAGAGATTGTTAAAAAGGACAGTTTAACTGACCTAAGCTTTGAAATGCCTTCTGGAGATGTGCATTCTCTAGAGAAAGCATTTGAGTGATAAGACATATCATTTGTATCTGTCTAAAATGAAGGGGTGTAACCTGGACTGCACAGCCACATAGGTCACTTTTAACAGTGATGCCAATGTTTTTCCCTGGTGAACAGGCAGCAGATATGGCCAGGGCTTCTGCTGGAACCATTATGCTGCTGGGAAAAGCTCTGGTGGTTTAACAGACTTCTCTTTCTTACCAGGTTAAGTGGCGTTGACTTAGGTGAACTCTTTGTAAATGACATCTTTGCTGGGATTGCTGTGAAAGCCTGGTCCTGAGGATGTGTGTGCTCAGCCTTCAATAAATGATGTGTGGGGGAAATTCTGATTTCCTATTTTAAACTGTTAGTCTCCAGTACTGACTGCAGATTTATGGTGACAGATATTCCTGTTAGAAAACCAGAAGAATTTGGATAGCATGAAATGTATAAATGGAATATCATTGTCATTATCTTTAGAATTACATCTTTCACATGCCAGGTAAATCCAGGAGGCAGCTAAACATTTCCCCCCATGACATTATCACAAATGTCATTTGGTGCTTCAAGACTATTTGAGCAAAATAAATCACCAGCCAAGTGATGTTTGTATTATCATATGTGCGTTACTTTTTGCTGGAATAGATTGTCACAAGAGAGACTTTATTCAGTTCTTCGAGACAAATCTGTTTTTTGTTCTTAATGGTGGATTTTTGTTTCATTTTAATTTTTAAACTGTTGTTAAATACTTCTCAATGTGGGCCTGTTTGTCTTGAAGCTTTGCAGGTCTGTGGGCTTAGAGATCTTTAGAGAACTTACCTTATTTATGCACAATGTAAGATATTTTTGTCTTCTGTCCCTATTGCATATTTCTATATGGTTATGTGATGTCTCTGCTCAAGACCTGCCGCAATAAAGGAAGAGGAAGGAACCATCTGTAACATTCCTGGTAACTGTAGCTTCCTAAGACCATTCTACAAAAACTTCAGTCTATTTTTGTATATCCTGACGGGTTAAACCGTTGCTGCTTGGTGAGTGAAACACTGTGGTGCCACTAAGGAGCACAGTCAGCTCAGGGCTTGAGTGGTCTTCATCCTCCTGAAGAAAGAAAACAAACCATTTGCTTTGTGTTTTAATCGTGGTAAGAGTATATAAGAAATGTCTCATGATGTTAGGAGAGAGTGGTTTCTCCACCTACACCAAAGGCACAGCACACAGCCCTGTGTCTTCATTTCATTTTAAATTAATAGTCTTGCCAGCTCACTTTGAAGCCTGCAGTCGAACCTCCACAAAGATCACAGCTTACTGATGAGATATGGGGCAGAGCTGTTCTAATAGTACAGGAAGACTGAAGTTTTATGCCATCTTTATTATCAATGCTTGCTGAGGAGCACTGTGCTTACTCTGTGAGCTGTGCTGTATTTCAGCCAGCTCACAGTACCAATCCGACCTGCTATGGCTGGTTGGTGTAACTGAAAGAACAGAGTGGCCAGAGGAAACTCTTCACAGAGAAAAGAACTAGAGCCAGATCTCTTGGTACCAAAGATCATGTCAGCTATGTAGTACTTCTTAGTGGTCCTTCTTGGACAGAGATTTATTGAACAATAGCTGCATCTGATGGAGTGAAAACTCTTCATTTTGTTCCAAATAGCATCATCCTGTTACCAGACCTTTGGTGTCCTAGAAGGGTCTAAATGTAGTTTCTTCTTTCCAGAGTGAACATAAAGAGGTTCTTCAGGATTGATGTTCCTCTTGTCTTTCCAGGAAAATGTGCTCATCGTCTAAGGGACCTTTAGTGAAAGTAGCTTGTTACCAATTATTTCAGTCCAAGAGCTTCCCATCCTATTGTAAATTACCCATAGTGTGGTCAGCCAGGCAATTACATCTCAGCAAAGCAAAGAGAATAAAATCCTGGTCTCTTCACCAAGGTGAGGTACCTGAAAGCAGGTTAGTACAAATGTCCTGCTTCTGATATATATGATGCTTTTACACCAGCCTTTAATTGTGGTGATCCCTGTAACTGGTTTCCTCTCTACCCTAGAAGGGAGGAACCAGTTGCATTCCCTCAGTCTTAACCTCATGTGGTATCTCTCATGCCTTTCTTTCTCTCTTCTGGACTAAGGGGAAGGGAGAGGCTTGCTAGAGTGCAGATCCCTTTGAGTTCCATCCAGCAAAACGGGATGTTTGCAACAGCTCTCAAAAGGGAGGAGTCCCTACTGCTGATATTCCCACTCGCTTGGATGGAGAGCCAACCTACCTCCCCTCCCACACAGAGCATCACTGAGACTGCTGGCAAGGACTGGCAGCTTCTGGACTTAATATCTGTGCTATGACTCATGGCAAACTGTTCACTGTTTCTATGGCGGAAACTGGAAATAAAGCAGAAATTGCATAATTGCATGCCTTCAGCACAGAGGTCTTTTTTTGTACTGGCCTGTGCTGTCCATGCCTGAACACACCCATACTGTTCAGTTTGAAAAAACAAACCAAACCCCAAAGCCTTAAATTGGAGTGTGAAGAAGACCCCAAAACCATCAAGTTGAGCATCGGGTTTGGTACTCACTGATTTTGTTTTTTATTTGGGCTGAGGTATTTTATTCAATATTTTACTTAGATTGCAAACTCAGCTGTACTAAGAATATACAACAGTAATTTCTCTACTTTTTAATTACTTGTCACTCTTTTTTCTACAATCATGTTGTTCTTGTTGCTGACAAGATGACAATAGGTTTAGTAAATCCTCAAATGATTCCAAGGTCATTTGAATCAGTATTCTAATTCTATAATTTCACAGCTTTTTACAGGGCATCACCAACTGCTGGGAAGAGATGTATGCAGAGGTAATGCTGACAAACTTTGGCCTGTTACTGGGAAATGCTTGATGAGTAAAATCTGTGATTATATTGGTATGATGAGGCCTGAACACCTCTTCTTCTGAGGCAGCCTTTTCACTACTGAAGAGGATTAACAAAAGAGGCAGATGCCAGTGACAAAGTGCCAATATTTGTTAACAGATGTGATCCTTGTAATGTAGCATGTGTTCTTAATTTGGCACGGCTTGACACCAGGAGGATCTCTGTAAATAAGGTGTCATTAGCTGTGTCCAATAGGCTTTCCTCCTAAACTGGTCTTTGGTTAGTATCCATGCTCTGGTTGGAACTGGCATTCTACCTTGTGAATGGGCTATATGCCACTCTGACAGATGGGCATGACAGTAGACCAGCCAGGGAAACATTAAACTCATCCAAGCTGAGTATTAAGAGCCAAATAATCTATCCAGAAATATAACATGGGCAGATTTGTGTTACTGTAATTGGTGAAGTGGATATGCTGTTGCTACCTGAGCTCCTAGATGGTTAAATGTTTATATTCTTAGACTTTGTTTTGGTCACTTCCAGGTTTTGGTTTTAGAAGAATGAAGATTACTGCTTAAAAGGAAAAAAAAAAAAAAAAAAAGCAGCAAACAAAAAAAACAATCTGTTTTTTGAAAGAAACTTCTATATTAAGTGAAGAAAATATCGAGTCAGTCGTGTTTCTTGTTAAGTAGGTTGATGCCAGTCTTCTATTTATGTTGACTTCCAATTAAGTATTTAGGTAGAAATGTTTTGCACAGTATTTCCTTTCTCCAGTTTAAAAATTAAAAAATGTTGAATAAGATATTTTTCTGTCTCTGAATCTCTGGAGCAAAAATGTAGTCTGTTGCATCAGTGAGAAGTCAACTGAGTTACTTGAGGAATTGCTTGTCCTGATGTTTTTAGGAGGGGAAAACATAGATGCTTAAGAAATGCATATTTAAAGATTTAAAAATCTAAAAAGGTAAATATTATAAGAATGTAGGCGTTTTCTCTGTAAAAACATTATCACAAAATTGCTGCTCATAGAATTCTACTTAACCATTTAGCTTTGTGAGCAGATAAAATTGGGTTATTGTTTTACTTAGAAAAAAATATGGACTTTGACTTAAGAGTGAGAAGAGTTCTGAAATATTTTTGGCAGAAATTGTAATGCTTCATATTTAGTGGAAATCACAGTGTGCATGATGGGGACTTTGAACATCTTTCTGCAGCCAAATGGACTTTCCTGTGATTTGTAGCAGTGCATGAAGAAACTTCCTGTAAATTAGAGAGAGAAGGCCCTACTCTCTGATATGATCAGTGTAATTCTGATATTTTTGTAAGGCTGCAGTGTTCTTTGTGCAGTTTTGTAATATCTGCATATCAGCACAGATTGATCAGTCAGATCTGTTTAAGTAAAAGAAGCTGAAAATTTTCTGTGCCTTGATGGAAAACCCAGGTACTTGTGCTTACCCTCTGAGACATGAAGCACTCACCCTGGTGACTGAGGAGCCCCTGGAGGGTTACCTTTGCTAGGTAGCAGAGCTGTAAGAATAACACACAGACAGACTGCTTTTGTCACCCAAACTCTGCAGTATGGGCACGTTTTCCTACCACTGGAGAATTCATGAGCTTCTGTAGTCTTTGATACAGATGCATACGGTAACTTGTTGCCAATTTTGTGCAATTAGGGCATACAAAATGGTTTCCCTGTTAGGAATGTTGCATGTGCTACGACACTAATTAGGGGTTTCTCTCCTTTACATGCATGCCTGTCTGCCATTAATATTAATGGCAATTTTGCCCAAGCACAGGGAAAGAGAAGACCTGTGTAACTGTGACTTAAACTTTTGCCTTGGAAATTCCCTATATAGTTCTTGGAACCTGCTTGCTTGCAATTTGCTAAACCTACCTGTGAAAATGGTGGTGTGTAGATAAAACTGTTACATTTTTAAGGGGTAGTTCTATTAACTCTTCTATGGTCTTCCCCCTCTGGGTCTCTAGTTTATCCCTGTGGTTACATTACAAGCATTTCAGCTGTTTAAAAAGCCACATTTTATGCATACTTAATTTTTTTCCTATAATGAAGCTTATACTATAAATTTTAAAAAGCTTCAGTGGTTATACAATTACCCCATGTTCTTGCAAGGAGGTGCACCATGTTATTTTCTAGCAGAAAAACACAAAGAAACAAATCTGCTAGTATTGTCAGAGGAGAAACATGGGCTTCTGGGGTTTTTAAACTCCACTGAAATTTTGGTTTTACTGCAGATTGTGATGGAACACGTGCAGCATGCATGCAGTGCTCTGTGAGGGCTCCCAAGCAAGCCAGCTCCAAGGAATGAAAGCTAAGGAGACTCTCGTGCCTCCAGCTCACTGCCAGGGCATTGCAGGGGTGAGCAGGGTGAAGTAGAAAGGCAGAGCATGATGCAAAGCCATTTTTAGGAGGAGACAGCTTCTCCAGAAAATGGAAGCATGCTTAGACAGTGGGTCCTTAGTCTTCTGCTCAAAAGCCACTTGGAATGGTCATTAAGATGCTGATTAATAAGATAAGTGATGTAGCTTGGGACAAGCTCGGTCTTTGTCTCTTAGCAAAGACCTTCAACAAAGACATGACAGGTATCAAGGACAGCAGATGAGGGTGATTTGCAGTTTGTGCTTTCATCTCATGAATGTGCAATACAATATTTTTTGGATAATCCATACATTCCAATAACTAGAGCTGATAGTGTAGATTTACTTATAGACAGGCAGAACTCTTTGTTTTAACTTAGTTTTGGGGGTGCTTGAGCAAAATTTTCAGTTCTCTGAATGGCTCACGATATGGGGGGACTATTCCAACTTCACAAGTCCTCTGCAGCCAATCTAGAGATGTTGAGAGGAGAACAACCAATATAAGCTAAAAAGCAGGACTGAAAGGAAAATCCACAGGGCTGTGGAATGTCAGTAAAAGTCTGAAGATGTGAGTGCTGTCAAATCTTTGTGTAGGGGAAAGAGCCTCTGCCTTTTATGCAACTTTATGTGAATTATGTTCCTGACTGAGCAGATCATGGACTGATGGATCTAAAAGGGTACACTTTTTTATGATATCAACAAAAATATTTTCAATTCTGAAGAGTAAATCCCTCCCCCTGTCTCCCCCACAAAATTTCTGGCACAGAGAGAGAATGGCTGTGCCAGCAGTTGACTCCCCCTGGATGACAAGATCTACTGCAACAAAATAACAGTAGAAATTATCCATGTTCCTCAGAGAAACATTTTAAAATTATTAACATCAAGACATTCTCTGAAATTTCTCAGTGCTTCATTAATTTTTGAGACTGTGAAGGTTGAAAAATGAAAGAACATCTGCATTAAATGAGACTTTGTATAAATTATCCTCTAAAACACACCAAAAATATATTTGAAGGCAGAGATCCCAAGACCAGTTTGTTTTCCTCTTACTTTCTCTTCAATTACCTTGTCTCAGACTTATAAAAAAAAAAATAATTGGACTAGTAAATGTCTCTTATCAATGTATTTGGGGAGGAGGGGGACAGAATAAGGAAAAGTTGCATGCGGTTACATATATAGGTGAGCAAGACAGAGAAGCATGTATGTGTGTGGAACCCAACAAAAGCAGAAGACTGACTAGTGGTGGTGTCCCAGAAATGTCATCAGAAAAGGGCACAGATGTAAGATGCTGAGGGAAGAAGTTCGTAAGTATGTGAAATGGTTTAAGTGGCTTCTCATCACAAATCTCATGATCACAAATCTTAACTGTGGATTGACATACTGCTATTTGGTTTTATTGCAAATTATGTGTGGAAATTACTCAATTTGAATCTTATACCTTTGGCATGAAGACAGTGGTCAACATGTGTCACTGTGTCAGAGAAGAGATGAAGATATTTGCATTTGCTCATTTGCCCCAAACAAATGGTAGTTTTCAAATGTATAAAAGCCTTTCCTACAGTGATGTTTCTCAGAAAGCTCTTACTGAACCATGCATCAGAACTTAGAGCAGGGTGAAGTTTCAGGAGAAGTTTTGCAAGTGAAGTTGCTAGAAGGTTGGGCATATTGACTCAGCCACCCAAACTCTAGTGGAAGTTCATTGCTTCAGGCATCCATTTAGAAAATAAAAGCTCCATTCTGCATGGATGTAAATGCTCCTTGCATTTACGCTGACATGAAGTGGGCTATGAAACTGTGAAAAGCTTTCTCCTCACTTTTACAGTGCTGATGTACAGAAGATTTGGGGTAGTACAGAACCAGGGACACTGTGTGTCTTCCCTCCACAAAAGATGTCCCTCGTTCATTTTTTCCCCAACTGCACCGAGTGTATTTACACAGCTGCTGCTGCTGGCAGTGCCATGGGTGGTGGGTGTGCCTAACAGTGAGGGAGATGAAGTCCCCTTTCAGTGTGACTCAGAAAAGCCCATGGAGATCCTGGATTGCTCTTGGTTTGCTCACTTATGCTTGTGCGACAATTAAGTGTGGCTTTTTTCAGCTGGAGATAATCTTTGTCTTGTTTTGGGAGTGTTTGTGCTGACAATTGCTCTTTCCAGACAAGGAGCAGAGCAGTTAGCAGGAAGAGAAGACTGAGGGTTGGGGAAATTAGGAAGCAAGTTGCTTAATCCTGGTGTGAGTTTCTGAACAAATGCTATGGAGAAGGTAAATTGAGCTCAACAAAACATTAAATTAAATTCATTAGTAATTAAAAACAACAACAGCTGCAGTCTAAAGAAAAATGCTGGAGATGTGTAAAGCTTTGCCATTAAAATGTATAGACACTGACCCTCTTTAAATTCATAGAGAATGCTCTTTACTTAGCTATAAAGGTTTAATGTAACTTAGCAGATCTGAGTTACTTCAGGAGAGCTTTAATGCTTGGCAGGTCTCTACATTTTATTTATGATATCAAAGCTGCAACTCAGATTTTTACTCAGTGGAAGACATAAAAGAGATTCAGAAGTCATCCAAATCATCTTGTAATTAATGTTACCATGCACGCCCAAGACATTAAAATGTTAACAGTGTTAGAATCGTGTGCTTTGGAATACAGAGTGAGGGCTTTATTAGAGAGAAATACACTGCAGATGTCATCCACCCTAATTGAGGACATTGGGTTGCCTGCTGCTTGTTCTTATCAGTGGTTCAGATTTTTTTTTTTAATTAATTCATTTTCCTTACTGCTAGAATCTGCTCTCATTATTAGTCTATCTTGTCACTCATTTGCATTTCAAGTGCTGGGACTGTGGGGTACCAGCTAGCTGCCTTAGAAGAACACTTCAAGGGGTTACTCTATCAAATAGCAGCACAGTATCACAGTGAATTTGACATCTGGGTTATCTTATTCCCAGATGCTCCATGGTGTCATTAGCAGGATTAATCTTAGCTTTAATTTCATAATGATTCTTATTCTAATATATGTGAATGAACACAAAGTCTCTTGACTCATTATCACCAATTTACCCAAGATATGTAATCAGGCTCTTACATTCACCAACATTTATTTTTGCTAATACATCTAAAATTGTAGATTAAGCAAATACAGTTAGTTCCAGCTGAGTGAATGCCTAGTGAGGTAGCAATGTAGTATTTATGTTTTAATTAAAGTATATTAATGATAGTGTCTTTTAAATACATACCGATCAAATTATTTCTGCTGAAAACAATGCATTTTTCATTCAAGTGATAGCAACCTGTAAATTTAATAGCAGCATCTTTTAATAACTATTTATTATTTGCAACCATTTAGAAATTATTCCAGATCTTGTTTCATAGTATAATTTTAACCTTTAAAGATTAGGGCAGAATGCTTTATTCTTGAGAAAAATCTCTTGACTTCCCAAAGCAGACAGAATTAAATTTTTCAAGTTAAATTAAAATTTAAACTGAAATACATTTTATATTGAAACTTTGATTTTAATTCTTGTTCTAGATTGAACTGTAATACAGAATGCAATTTATTTTTACAGCTAGCAGACACACAAGGTCCACTTCCACATCATACAGAGTTTCATAATCTAGTGCATTTTTAAATTGCAAGGAGAAAGCAAAATGTGAAATTCCTGTGCACTTTTTTTACAGTGTTGGACTAAGGTTTTCATTTACCAGCTGTTGTAGCACAGCAGTAAGTAGTGGTTCATTATTGATGGATAAAATGTTCAAACATTTAAAGAAATGAAAGTCAGCTTTGAATTTTTAATTAATTAATTAAAAGTACTGCAAATGCCAGCTTGTTAATTGCTTTGCACCTGCAAGCCAACACAGGTTTTATGCACTCTTTCTTTGAATATTAATTTTTTTTGCATGTCTTCATAATGCTTGGAAAGTCTCCCCTGCAAACATATTAGTAAAGAGTAAATATTGAATCTAAGACAAAACTCATGGCTTCATCTTTCACTGTACACAGAATAGGATTTAAAGGAGGATTTAGATTTCCAAGGCTTCTAATTAAGTAGTGATAATCAGGCTTTCTGCTGAGGGTCACTTCCTAGGAGTAATTTGAGTTATTAAAATGCATGTTTTTATTTGTTCTGCTTTGCGAGCTAAAACTGATCCCTTTTAATATAGCAGCAAATATGCAAATTGGTGTTTCATTATATTATGCAATTTATGGCAATCTTCTCTAATTTACTGAAAGGGCAAGAGCCTGACCTTGTCATTCAACTTTTTTTTTTTTTTTCTGGTAAGCTAAACTAATTATGTGGATCTTTTTATGAAACTCTGGAAGTATGCAGCACAGTAAAAAATGTGACAAATTTACCTTGATTATTCATCAAGATGGCCTTCGATTTTGCTTGAATCCTCCTTCAGGGTGATGGATAATTTAAACTTACATATAGGAGCCAATTTGTTTCAGGGTTTGAAAATGGCTTTCATTTTTTTTTTTTTTTTCACAGAAATCCTGAAAAGAGCATCTGAAATCATTGAAATAATAAATGTCAGGATTTGAGCTATGGACTAAAAAAAAAGTTCATTAAAAACACTTACATGATGTATTATGAATTGATATCATGATTTTTGTCTGTGCTGTCCTTCAATACAACTTTTCAGCCAGGTTTTTATTAGTGATATGCATTTTCACTTTCCTTTTAATAACTTTTCATCTTAGATTTAACAAACTCACCATTCTTTAGCCTTTTTTCGCCTCCTTCACCAAGAAGTGTTAAGAAGTTCTCCTCTGTCCAAGTCAGGAAAGCATGGCTTAGTCATCTATGATTCTCAGGAAGGTTCTACAATTGCTTCTACAGCACAAAGTTGGAGGATTGTCACTAGTGATGTCACCCAGGGTTCAAACTGGGCCCAGTATTTTCAGCTTATTTGTCAA
This sequence comes from Taeniopygia guttata, assembly GCF_048771995.1. Taxonomy (NCBI): domain Eukaryota; kingdom Metazoa; phylum Chordata; class Aves; order Passeriformes; family Estrildidae; genus Taeniopygia; species Taeniopygia guttata. The sequence goes on from NC_133033.1 coordinate 15,741,481, forward strand.
TGAGCTGCATGAAGGGGCTGATGCCTCCTCAGCACATTTGCTGGTGACACAAAGCTGGGAGGAGAGGCCAACACCCCGGGGCTGTGCAGCCCTTCAGAAGGGCTTCCACAGGCTGGAGAGGGGCAGCAAAGAACCACCTGAATTTTACAAAGGCAAATGCAGGCTCCTGCTCCTGGGGAGGAACAACCCCAGGCACCAGCACAGGCTGGGGCTGACCTGCTGGAGGGCAGCTCTGCAGAGAAGGACCTGGGGGTCCTGGTGGACAACAAGATGTCCATGAGCCAGCAGTGCCAAGGACAATGCCAGGAAAAGCATTGTGAGTGTGCCAAGGGAGGCGATCCTGCCCCTCTACGCAGACCCAGTGAGGCACATCTGAGGTGCTGTGCCCAGCTCTGGGCTCCTCAGCACAGACAGACAGGGAGCAACTCAGCAGGGCTGGCACAGGACAACGGGGACGATGAAGGGACTGGAGCATCTCACCAAGAGCGACGAGGGGAGCGGGGGCTGCTCAGCCCAGAGGTGACAGAGGCGCCTCAGCAGCGCCCGTGGGTGTGCCAAGGGAGGCGGCACAGGATGGGCCCGGCTCTGCTGGGTGCTGCAGGACAAGGGACAGACACTGATGCACTGGAAGTTCCACCTGAACACGAGGAAGAAGTTCTTTACTCTGAGGGTGACTGAGCACTGCAACAACAGATTGCCCAGAGGGTGTGGAGATATTCCAGAGCTGTTGTGATGCAACCCTGTGCAGTGTGCTCTAGGATAACCCTGCTTGAGGGAGGTTGGACCAGATTACCCACTGTGGTCCTTTCCAGCCTTACCAGTATTCTGTGATTCTTTTTTTGATAAATACACCTTCCTTGCCATCCTGCAGGCTGCTCAGTCCTCTCAGTCCCAGAAGTTCTCTTTTGACTGTTCTGCTCTGTAATAACCCAGAGTCATTTTGGGGGTCATTTTGGCATGTTTTAAACTTTGGCTGATGAGACTGATTTGAGTGATGCAACTGAACCCGAAGAGGTGCAGGAACAAAACTGCAGATATTAAAATCCCAAAAATATCCTAGTTGGAGCAGTCTTGAGAGAATAGTTGGTCAATAACCTGAACTGATTCAGGAATGGATATACCTCGATTGTTTCCAACAGGTATTTATCCTATTTATTTAAAAAAAAAAAAAAAAGTAAATGAGATTTGACATCTCTAATTCACATTCTTTGTTTTCCAAGCTTGTTTCAATTTGCTATTTTCTTTCCTCTGTTGCAATCTGGCTGATTCCTTCCTTCAGATTCTGCAGAGATCAACTGGCAGATGTCCTCTATGCTGGAAGAAAAGACCCAGAGTACAGAATCAGAAAGTTGTCCTCTACCAGTGTTCAATCCATGAAGTTGAACACAATTCACCCTTGACCATGATGACTACTATAATATTGCAGTCATCACTTCCTCTAATGTAACCTCTCCTGCTTTTGTTTAAACAGAAAACGTATTTGCAATGCAAGTGGAGCTTTAATATGGCAATCTTAAAAAAAGAGCTAGAAAACAGGGTGTAATACCATGCCTTAACACTCTTGAGTGTGGCTTGGACTGTAGGCTAATGCAGCAGTGTTCATTGCAATCAGCAATGAACAGTTTGGGCTTGTCCTTTCTTTGTAGCAATGATCTAGCTTCTGTAGGGAAAATATTCTGGGTTATCCCATGCAGTCTGGTTAAGAACAGATTCCTGATTTACTCTGCAGAGCGAGGAGCACCAATGCATTCACCATCTACTGGAATGATAGTTTTGGCTTATCCAGGTCTTGTCAATTTAGGACTCCCTTTATTTAAAGCATGTATATTTGTATTGGAGGACAATACTCATATTGTGAGTTTTTTTTTTTTTTGTTTGCTTTTTTTTTTTTATGGTTTGGGTTTGTTTTTTTTCCCAAGCAAGCTTAAGCTATGAAGCAGTGTTTTCATGGATTTCTTTGTTTTTTGGAAATGAGAATGAACAATTGGCATGTTCTGATGTTGTTGTGAATTTTGATGATATCAAACCTGACTAGAGAGAGAAAAATTCTTTAAAATAAACAATAAATTAGTCTGTTAATTACTTAATTCCCAGGCACATAAAAGAGTCCTACAAGCATTGGCAGAGCAACTGAATAACTCCCAGGTTCAGGCTTTTTAGTACCATTATCTTATAATTGCTGATTGGCACAGGGTTCTGCTTGCTGTTCCCAAGGGGGGTCAGCAGTATGTGTGGCTCAGTGTGAGGACTCCTAGGCAGCGATTTATGCAGTGGTTTTGATAGTGGAAAAATGCAGTAAGAATTTATTAGCCCAGTATCATTGTTGGGAGGCAGGAGGAGGGCTGGAGTACACGAATTCCCTTGCCAACAAATGAAAAGAATAAAACTGGAATAAGAAGAGTGGAAATTCAGAGACAATAATTTACTCTAGGAAAAAGGTAAAAATATTTGCTCATGTTTGGCAGGTTTCTCATTTTGCTCTTTTTTTTTGCTAGTGACTGTGTCAGGAGAAAGGCAAGTATCACTAACTGGAGGAGAAAATTAGCAGTGTATTTAAATGTTTCATTGTAATGTCCCTTCCTAAGTGAACCTCCATTTAATGTTTAAAGGGCTAAAAATGTTAAGTACACATCAATAAAACAACATAGTTTTAACTTCTAATTAAGTTTTAACTTTGAATACACACAGTTGACTAAGCCACTACTCTAATTAGTGCCTGTCTTTTTTTGGTATTTAGGAGTTAGCTAATTTATTTGTAATGACTAATGAAGAGACTGAAAAAAATATGCATCCTACTGCTAGTAGAAATCTTCTTGCTGCCCCTCTGTAATACTTTTAAAAATTAGATATTTATTTTAGTTTAATCTTACTCCCCCAGTTCATTAGGATGCTCCAGGAGGTTAGAGTACAATGTTTTGAATGCTCAGTACTCCCAGGCAGGCATGTTAAATCAGGTTAGTACAGAACTTGTCTCCTGCTCTGGGTAACCTGTATTAAGGAATTCAGGCTTATTATAAAACTGAACTCTCTATTGCCAAGGGCTTTATCATTGTGAAACAGTCTGTTTTCTTGTTTGTGTTACTCTTTCTCATCCTGAGCTTATTTATTTTAATAATATTTTGGAAGCTGAAAAAGTACTGGCAGAATTCACATTAATATGTTGTTATTAAAAGAGACAGACCTTTAATTGCAGGCAGTTAACACAAAATCTGTTGGCAACATCTTGAACAGAATTATAGCATTTAATCATTTTTATCATTATAGTGGTGATGTTCTCAATGTTGTTGCAAGAGAGTTGTTGAGTATTTTTATGATAAATTCTTAATTTAAGGGTTTATAACTTAACCATAAAAATATGCTCCAGGCTGAAACGTGACATACAAATTCTGATTGTGGAACTGAAGGTTGCTTCTCGGTTTAAAACAAATAAACAATAAACCCAGCTGCTTGTGAGCATTTAATAGTTACGAACTGAAATTCCTGCCAGAAAATTAACTTTTCTGTGGAGGATCTTCTTTTATTTTTCATGCTTGACAACCCTGCCCCAAAACGCACATTCCAGTACAAAGGAAAAAAGTTTAACTTGGTGTTAAGCTTTCTTAGTGCTCTGCATCTAAGCCAGAGTGGTTTGGAACTTTGTGAAGGAAACTTTTGTAAAGTTGAAGGATGGGAGGTGTAGTTGCAAAGGAAGCCTCTTCTACTCTGAATATTCCGTTGCAAATCAAGGATTCTCTGTAGTATTAAAAAATTTAATGCAGACCCCTAGAAGGTGGAGCTATTTTGCAGAAATTTTGAGGGAAAAAAGGCAAAACAGTATTTTTTGCCTATAAATATAGTAGGCTCTCAGGAAAATTAAAATCTCAGAAATCCCATTAAATCAATCAGATTGATCTGGTACAACTGAGAAAAGAAATTAGACTTAGCAAGAAAAAAATTATGACCTTAAGCTAAGAGCCATGTATTCATCTGAGGCCTGGGCATTCTGATTTCACAGGGCTTCTTAGTGAAATGACACATCTGGTGGCAGCCTTTTAACACACAAGTCAGTGAGGACTAAAGAGTACTGGTGTATCTTCCAGGTAACTTTGGCTCTTCATCAGTTGGCTTTGGTGAAAGCACTCTTATACCCATGATACTAGACAGGTGTAACTGGTACTACAGTGATCTGTGCTGTGAGTGCCCACTCTGTGAGCATGCAACACTCAATGCTGGTTTTCTGTTTGATTTTGACAGTTTTCTCCACTTGTGAGCCAGCAGATGGAGAACAGGATCTGGCTGTCTGTGTGATGTTAGAAGGTACAGGTGAAATGCAAAGAACCACTTCACTGAGAACTTTGATGCAGTGGAAACCAAGCAGGCAGTAGCTACTGTCCCAGAGAAACAAATAGCAGGGAGGAATGTGAGCTGACGTGGCAGCAATTGGTTACTCTGCCCAGCCTCAGAGGAGCCTGAGCTGTGTAAGGCCAAGGGCCAAGCCTCACTATCTGCAGGGCTCACAGGTCTGCCTCCTACAAACCTCCCTGGGAAATGGGCAAGTTTCAGTGGGGGTCCTGATACCCATCTTCTTGTGCAACCTCTGATCCAAATGTAGATATGCAGACATATGGGGACAGCCATAGCACATCATTGGAATGAAGTGCTCAAACAGACTACTTCTCCAAAATCATTTTTGTCTTCCCTCTGGCATATAGGCATTTGGCCCATGCCTAGGACCTAGGTCCTCTTGACAGCATTAGCTGTGGTTGGTTAAAGTAAAAAAAGTGGTTTAATCTTTTTAATCCTGTTCTTTAATTTTTACAGCATGTAAACCTTCAAGATTAAGTCATACGTTTTCCTTGTGCCTCAGGATGTCAAAATTCCTGATTCATATATGAGTTCTTCTATGTTGCAACCTGTTAGTAAGAAAGATATAGAAACATGCTGGAATCCCAGATGGAGAATTGCAGGATGCCAATTGTGCCATACTGTGAGGTATTCTTCTGTATTTTTCCATCGTGCTGAAGAGGTTTGGGAAGTTGAATGCTGTAAAGTCACTGTTGTGTGTGCTTTAAGCACGTGAATCATGAAAGGGGGGACTGCTGAACTATTCTGGAGTTGAAGCTTACCATTCATGAAAAGATAGCAAAGTGAAAGTGATAAATTTGAATTTTTAAATTCAGACAAGTTCACTGAGAAATGCTTTTTTTTCCTTCCTTTGTTGGTACTTGCCACTGTGCTCTTTGTTTCTGCTTGCAGGCTGTTGGCCCTCTGTGGTGGGGACTCCAGCTTTTGTGTATTTCATTGACCCAGACTGGGAAACTATGGAACTTGGAAACAGAAAGAGAAAAATCAAGGAAATAAATGTAGTTTTAAGTTTGTGAAAACAATAAAGAAGACTGAGATTCGCCTTCCATAAGATGGATTTAAAATGGTGGAAATCTATTTACTTCCTTCCCTGGCATCAGCAGGGCTTGATAGACCTCATGTATATGTGTTCTTTGGAAATTATTTTCATGTCTGAACTAGCAGTATGTCCTGGCCTGTTATATACTTCGACCTATTGTCTTAAAGAGAGTTAAAAATATAAAAAGTAAACTTTGCTGCCTCATATTTGTATTGACAACTTTGGGCTGTTTTCTCACCAAGCAATGAAAAGAAGAAGCTTGTTTTCCTTGAGGAGAGGGGAAGATTATCCCACTCATCCCCTGTGGACCAGCCAGTGCTCTGCTGCTCTGAATTTGGTCCCCCAGCCATAACTGAGGATTGGGGGATAACCTAATGTGTGAGAGGGGTGCTGTGCTGCCTTTTTGTGACTTGCAGAAGTGGCATCAAGAGCAAGTCTTGCCCACCAGGATCCTTCCTGCTCCACAGGGCATTGTGGAAGGGTCAGCAACAGTGATTTCAGGCTGGATTTCCAGGATGTGATGGCAGCACACAGGAACAGAGTGGGCCTGCTCCTGCCTGGAATTTTTCAGATACAAGCATGTTGCCAATTCTTCTAGAAGGTGTGGAGCCTGCTGGGTCTGCTTTGTCTGAGTGCAATGGACTTAACCCAGTCCTCCGGGAATATATTTCACCTGAATGCTCTTGAAACCCTGGACATGTTTATAAATGCCTTGAATTTCACTGGTAGGAAGCATGGGGGTCAATGACAATATCCCTGAAGAAACTAGAGGAAAGAGTACTTCCATCATACTCCTTTCAGAAATGTGCACTTGGACAGACTCTTGCCTTTCTATTTTACAGGTGCGCCTTTTCTCCTTCCTCCCAGTGACTTTTCCACCCTATCCTTTCTCTAGGTTGCTAAATGCAGTATAAGTATTTTCTGCTGAGCTGAATAATCTTTGTTAATCCATGCTCCACCATTTCAATTCTTGCTTCCCTGCTTTTATTTAGGTAATGAAAAAAGAGATGGGGGTCTGTTATTAAGTGACAAAGGATTCAAAACAATTTAAAAATTTAAATACAACCGGAAAGAAAACAATAAAAAATCAAGAAGGAAAATTAAACTTAGGGTTCATACTAATTTTTACCACATTATACCTTGCTGTTTTGGGGGTGGAATGCTGTATTACATGTAGCACACAGAGTGACAGAGTCATCCTGTAGCAAAGCAAGTCAGTGCTGGAGAATTTGCTGGCAGAATTCAATAGCACAAAGGTTTTCAGAAACTATTTTTCTTTCTTTTTTTTTTTTTTTCCAGCAATGATTTCTAGCCATTCATCATAAAGCACTAAAAATCAAAGAGCAATATTCACGAGCCTCCTAGTACAGTATGTTAAACCCTGATAACTGTCAGGAAGAGGCTGTCTGAAAGGGAAGAGCCAGGTAGCAGCACAGAAAAGAAAAAAAAAACCAAAAAAACCCCAAAAAAATGAAACAACCATGTTGGGAGAAAAAGTATTGAAGAATAAAAGGAGAGAAAATGTGCCAAGCAAAGGGGGCCAAGCAGTGCCTCTGTGTTACATTTGTCATGCTGCCATTTTGTTAACAAGAGAATTATATTTACAACAGTGTAAAATGTTGTTGGTTCTGGAGTTCTGTCTGCTTTCATAGAGTCCTGGAGTGACCATGTATGCCAGTGGTAGATTCTGTTCTTAAAAGTTGTTCTACTGGATTCAGAAATATGTTAGTTTGAATTTATTCAACGAATGTTTTATGCGAACATCTTTCAGCCTAGGGCTTGCCTATGAACAGTTTGCTGTGAAGATTTGATATTCAGAATATGAACTGTTTTCAGTAGATGCATATTAGGAAAAAAAATCTTCAAAGAAAGGGCTGTCAAGCATTATAACAGGCTGCCCAGGGAAGTGGTGGAGTCATCATTCCAGAAGGAATTGAAAGGACGTGTAGATATGACACTTAGGGACATGATTCAGTGGTGAACTTGGCAGTGCTGGATTAATGGTTGGACTCAATGTTCTTAAAGGTCTTTTCTAACATAAAAGATGCTATGATTCTGAAGGAAGTTCAGAATATGTTTCTTTTCTCTGTCTGAAATCTTGATATCTTCATGTAGAGGTAAGTCTCTTAGTGCTTTTTTTATTTCTGTGTCCAGTCCAATCTGGAGCTACTTCCACCTATTTTCTCTGTTTCAAGGGAATATTATGAACAAGCAAAATTCATGCATGCAGGGAAAGCAGAGCTATCTTGACAAGTGCAAAATAAAAAAATGACCACAGCACAGTGCTTTGATAGCAAGCAGAGATTTCTGTGAAAAATAAAAATTGAAACCATCACTATGGGTAGTAATTTTGCTGGCTATTTTAGATGTTTGGTAGAAACGAAAAATAGAAAGCAATGAGCCATTTGGTCTCTGGAATGCTTTCTACTTTATGCCTCTCTCTGTAATTAGAAATGTGTTAGCATGTCGTCAGTATATCAGTATTAATCATGGGAGCTGCTGTAATGATGAATTGTAGCCACTCCAGAAATCTTGCTTGCCCCTTCACAGAGGATATTCAGAGAATTTTTAATAATAAGCCAGTTTTGATACCTTCTTGTCAATCCTGATTCTTTCTACTCTAAGAGTGTAAGACAACTTTTGCTTAGTGTTCATTTTTTTATTGATGCCTGTTTTGACGCCTAGCTTCTGCCATGTCTCTGGTCATTGCATGTGTCAGTGTCTAGCTAGTTAAGAGAATATGTGAAAAGTTTCTTTCAAACCTTGGATAATTTTATTTCTTAAAACAGCTACTAGGAATTATCCTCTGCTTTTCAGGGAGATAATATTGCTTTTAAAACGAGCTCATCATCCACTAATCCATTTTCAAACCCTGTTAGGCAATCTGGGTTAAGTAGAGTATAACAGTTATCCTACTGGATTGATTGTGTAGAGTTAGATCTTTTACATGCAGGGAGCCCAAGACCCCAGGGTCTAATAGTAATATTGCCTTCTCCATGAATAATTTATTGAATCTGTAAAGGCTGTGTTCTATTATAAAATGTAGATTGGAGGGAGGGTGTTGTGGTTTGTTTGGTTGGGTTTTTTTTTTTAAGATTCTGCAAAACTTTCACAGCCAAACCTGAAACATCACCAAACAGATGTCAGGAATGATTCTGTGGAAGTCTGTTTAAATCTGAAGTAAACTGGGCTTAGCTTTTCCATAGTCATCGTTCTCCAGCAGCTTCATGTAAAGAATATTTATTCTGAAGCAACCAACGTTCTATTCTTTTGCAAAGTTGTACTCGCTTAGATTTTCCTGGCACTGAAATCCCATTTCTGCTCTGGTGTCATATCTCATACTCAAGCCTTGCCTAACCTCTGTTCCCAGGACCTCCTGCAGTTACAGTTACTTGTAATTGTATTATAGCTCCTGAAGTGTTCTTCTTTCTAAGTAAGAAAACCCAGGTCATGAAGGTGCTAAAGGTGTTTGAAAAATACATTCTATAGATCTGTAATACTTTTCTATTGTGATAAAAATTACATGAGCAAACAAAATAGGATAAATGTTGCATATAAACAGTGAAGTTATATACAGAACTTTAGTGTTCAGGAAGTAAATACATACACAGACCTCAAGCAAACATCTCTGCTTGGAAAGAAGCAAATGTTGTTTCAGCAGAATCTTCAGTAGTTTTGCATGTAACAGAAAGGTAATGCACAGTGATCAGGAAAACAAGGGGCAGGTGTCCTCTCAGGAAAGCTGCATTTTCTCAACTCATACTTATAATCGTGCAAATAAGAATGAATCCTCATGTTTTTCTCTATCTAAACAGGTGCAACTGGATGAATCAACGAAAGAAAGTAACATTTCAATTTCTGCATTCATAGTATTTTAAATAACACAGAAAATACGTCATTATTCTTTGTTGTTTTTCTTGTCTTTCGCTTGTGCTCCCGGCCAGAGGAGGAGTGAAAGCTGTAAAGTGAATGTAAGTATTCCATTCTTTGTCTCCTACCATACTCCCTGCAGCCTTTTCCTTCCCTCCAAGGCACCTCAGGTGTTTCTACATCTCTCACAGATTCATCCTGATAGTGTAAAGAGCTGGATGGCAAATGCATTTCCTAGTCTGTCTTAAGATATCCCAAAACCTCAAAAAATGAAGAGGACAGAGCTACTTTGCCAGATCAACACTGAGGCCTCCTCCATGTCTCATGTTAGTTTTTAAATCTCCAGTCTATTGGAGACTCTGTTGAAGTCTACTCTGTAATGGATTTCTCTGCCCAACTTTCTCGCTGGGGCACTTGGCTCTGTATTATATCTATAGGAAACACAACTCTCAGCTTTATTCTTGTGCTTCCCAACTGCCTTGGAAGGAGGATTTTCTTGGGAGGCCATTCTGCCTGGATTTATCATTTTTGCTTCTGAATCTGATTATTTTATTTCTGTCAGACCTTGCTGTGACCAGTATGTAGGTTTTAAGCAGGTACAGATGTGTTTCTCAGTATCAGATACATGATGTTTTCCATTTCTGAACTCCTGGTGGTGTATCCCAGCCATGTCACAAGGAAATACTGACATCTTACTTTAAATTTAGGATTCCACTTCTGCATTCTGAATAAGATAACTACTTAGTCTAAGTGTGGGTATGTGAACAGAAATAAGACTTGTCCCTCAAAAACACTTTTCTTTATGTGTCCTTTTTAAAATATCATCTGCAAATAGTCTTGTAACAACATGACCAGCATTAATCAGTATATGAAACATCTCGGTATTTATCAGAGACAGAAGAAAAGGAAGGAATTCCAAGACAACAAAAAAGGAATTCCAAGACAACAGTAGAGTCCTTAAATCTGAACATCTTTCTTCTTCTTAGATGCACCAAATCCTTGGCTGAGGAATTTCTTTTAAAATTTAATTGCAGATTTTATGTATCAGAGTATGTGCAAGTATTCCATCCGTGAGTAACCTTACAGCCACTTTAGCTGTAGCTTACCTCCATTTACACTTAGTTTTCTGTCTTTTCCTGGTAGCATTTCTTATTCATCTTATTCCTTCTCATTTTTGTTCTCAGAAGATGCAAGTGGTTTTTACTTAGGTTTTGCAATATACATGAAATAATAAACCCTCAGCATTATTTCTAGGACTGCATAGATGAAAAAGTGTGGTTTGAGGTTCTGGGGTTTTCTTCTTTGAACAAGCAGAGGATTATTTTCTCCTTAATTCAACAGGAACTTAAAGATATTTTCTTAAACTTGGCAGAAGAAACAGATGAAGAAATTAAAAGAATTGCACTTGGGCAAGGTTGTAAAAACAGAGCATTCTTAATGTGAATTGTTCCACAAGCAAAACAATGGATGAGACATCCAGGAAACAAGTTTAGTGTAATTAAGTCATTACTCAGGAGATTCAGAGCACAGAATATCTTTTATTCAGTTGTCTGAAAACTGTTAGCAGCAGGATTAAAAACTTGCACAGTGCACACATTGACATATTGCAATGCTAAAATTAAAATATATTATAGCCATGACTAGGGCCAGGGAAGATACTTCTTCACCCAAGGCAGGGTGCTGAGAGGAGGCAGAAGCTATGTTATGAATGCAAGATGTGGCTGAGTGTAGTTCAAAGGAACTTTAACTCCTGTTGCAGATGCAAGGCACACCAGATGAGCCGACTTCAAATCTTGCCTCTAGAAAAGGCAAGTTGCCCCAGATCCTTCTGCACTTGTCCTGAAGTGAAGATGTGGACATAGATTCCCACACTCAGAAGAAGGTAGGAGACAGTGTCTCTCAAATATTTGACTCAGCTTGGGGAAAAAGTAATTTAATTTATTGCTAGTTAAAATAAACATTTAATTATTACCTTTAGTAGTGAGAAACAGAGAAACAAACATTAAAACACCTTTCATCCCCCCCTTTCTCAGCTTCAACTTCACTCCAGATTTCTCTACAACCTGCCTGAACAGTGCAGTGGGGCTGGGGCTTGCAATCAATCCATCACAGTTCTTCTCTGCTTTTCTTCCCTCCTTGCCCCTTTCTTCTGTTCCAGAGTGAGCACTAGGGCTGCATTCCTGTCAGGAGTGTTCTTCTGCTCCAGGGTGTGGTTTGCCATGGGCTGCAGGGAGTGTCTGCTTTGCACCTCTTCCTCTGACCTTGGTGTTCCCTCCTATTTTCTCCACCTGGCGTTTTCTGCCCTTCCTTTAGATCTGTTTTCCCAGAGGTGCCCTATGTGTGGCTGGGGGCTCAGCCTGCCCTGCAGTGGGCTGGTTTGAGCTGCTGGCTGGGACCATCTGTGCCTGGCACGGGCAGCCCCAGCTGCTCTTCCCAGTGGCTGCCCCACAGCCCTGTGCCAGTGCTCCGCAGGCCCAGCCTGGTGATCGGGGTGGGGGTTCCACAGCTCACTTCTGACTAGTGAGCTTTGGTTTCTTCAGAAGAGCCCCCTGCACGCCACGTGTGAAGTCCTAATATCTTTTTCTTTTCCAAAGAGGACTGAGATTCCTGCTGTAAGAACTGTTCCAGCAGAGACAGGTAGCTCATGATAAATTTAACTGTAATCTCTTAAATATATGCTAATGCTTTGCTTTCCATGTATGAGCATTCATGCCTCTTACCCATTGGTGCTAATTATCTAACATGCATTACCATAAAGCTGGAATTGCGTGAGGTATGTTAGTGCTTCCTAAACTTTATTTCAGACAACTTTTCAGCTTATTCATCAGTAGGTAATTTTATAGCTCCCGGACACGGCTCACACAGAGTAACGCAGCTCCTTCAGTTTTCTCTGCAAAAATGACATGACACAGGCCAGCTGGTCCCCCACTGCTCGCTCTGCTGAAATGATATTCCCATCACAACTCCTGCTGTAATCACTTCTACTAATCTTGTTCTCTCTCCTTCCCACGTAGATCCTCCAAATCATTACACAGGTTAACTCTCCCCCACCTGCCCACCAGTCACAGAATTCAAGCAACGAGCCTCAAATTATGCTGAGAATAAATGGAGATAAACAGCAAACCCAAGGAGACAAATAAGACGAACACCTTGAAAAGGAACCAGTAAGTGAAATAGGATGTGACAGGCTCAGGAAGATGAGAGGGAATGATTTCCTGGAATGCAGCAGCAATTTCATGCCAGCAGCGATGCGCCAGCTGTACTTGACCTTCAGTAACCTTTATCCCCGTCTCCTACTGCTGCTCCTACAGCTTCTCAGCCTGGTTCTCCTCCTTTGCTACTGTGGTTTTTCTGGTCAGACGCCGTATCTAACTGGTACACACACTGTGTTTTCTGAAATCAGCCTTTTCCTGTAAGGTGCTGCAATCTGTGCATTTCCCCACACCTGCCTGGAGTGGGATGCAGTCGGGGGCTGCACAGTGGCGTGCAGAGGGAAGTCCTTTGTGTATCTTCTTGATGGGTTTGATCTGACTTTGTCACATGTGGAAATTAATGTCCACCATTAACAAAAACATCCCTCTCAGAACTTTCAGAAGGATGCTCTCTGTTGGCTTTGGCTGAGAATTTTCTGGCAAAGTGGATTTTTTCCTGGAGGGTGTCAGTTCCTTGAAATTAAACCATTTAATTGGAATGAATAAATGCCAATAAATTCGTGGATGATCCTTTCTGAGATTTAAGCATTCTGATTTGATATGTTTTAAATAGGACACAATCACTTGCCTAGTTTCAAATATCTCATGAATAGAATTACAAAATACGTGTTTCAAAAATGGAAATATAAATTAAATATTTTGGAAGTATCAAAGTGGAGAGTTTCTACTGGCATAATTCATTTTGGTGTGCATGACCCTTGTGCCCTTTTTTCAGTTTTGATGCTTTGTCTTGGGTCAGAGTAAATGAGGGGGGAAATCATGAAAGTACTGGCAGGACATGGTTGTGAGCATGCACAGCCATTCTGGTCTTGTTTTTCCTCATTTGAAGGGAGATAATTTCTTTTTTCTATCTGCCATGTTATAAGAAGCTATTGTCAAAAAAATCTTGTTAGCAGAGACCACCAGCTGCTTTGGAAGGGAATATCCCCAGTCCAATGATAGTAAAAATATTTCAAGAAAGAATGTCACTTTTGTGTTTAAGCTGTGTATGAGGACACCAGCTCCTTTGGCAACACATGGAGGCCAACAGGCAAGAACATCAAATATCTGTGTGAGCACTTCATTATGTACTTGATGCAGTGAATGTCTTCTTGTATGAAGCACTTCCCTCTGTCCCTTCTCAGCCTTCCAGGGAAAGAATTTGGTTATTTGATAGACTTTTGCTTTGTTTGATGATGTTATTGAGGGCTGTTCAGCTGGAAGGATGAGGTTTACACTGAAGTTTGCAAGTGAGTTTATTTTTCTCTCCTCAGGGAAGAAGGTCCATAGTCCATGTCCAGCTCCTCCAAAAGTCATCTCCTCCTCTCAGGAGCATCTTGCCTGTTTGGCTGGCAGATTCACTGTTTGGAGAAATGCAGCTATCATGGGAGGTTGTGCTCAGAGAAGGGGAAGGAAGTCTTCTCAGGTAGATGGGGCCAGTCCTGCAGCGCACTTCAAATTTCAGGGTAGTGACCCTGAACTCGTCTCCACTCTGCAGGGAGCCCCGCACAGTGAGCCAGAGCACTGGGGTGAAGTGTTTGCTGTGACCTGCATTGCTGATCAGATGAACTGTTATGTGTAGCAACACTTGGTATTTTTTGCAGGATCCATAACTTCACTCCTAGATCTGATTTGAAGTGGTGGTAGTGTCATGAAGTTCACTATTTCATCAGACCCAAAAATTTACTGAAGGTAAATGAATTTTGTGGCTTTTCCCCCCCTGCTAATTTATTTTACCTTCACAGGAACTTTTTGTATGGTCTATAATAGAATAATTTCTTACAGCTGCTGGGAAATAATTCATTTACACCAAGTAAATCTAAAATATTATTTTAAAGCATCTTAGAGTATGACAATTTAGTAAACCTGTATGCTAAGGAAACAATCATATTAGGAGTATAACAATGTCTGTCTCTGTTAAGATGGAATTATTTTAGAAATACAGATATTGTGAGAGTTTTTGTGGGGTTTTTTTGGTTTTGTTGTGAAACTCCAGTGTGCTGTCTCCATAATCTTTATTGTTTTGAGTTCAAATGAGGCCATAGAATATAGTTAGTCACATTGATCCTGCCAAAGGTCCCCAGAAACCTGCAGCCTCATGATGCAAAATGCTGATTTGGTACAAGCTTATTCTGCTGCTCCTCTTCCTTCAAGCATCATTTATGGGTTAACTTTACATGGCAGGTTTTAGGCTAGAGTGGATGCCATCTTTCATCTCCAAGTTGATCTCAGCTCAAAAACATGTCACCAACTTTGTGTTGGAGGTTTTGGTGAAAAAAAATGTAATTTACCTGGCCTGAATTAGTCTGGCTTGCATTTTTCCTCCTGTGGGATGCAGTGGAGCAGAGATGTGACATTAATGACTAAGGGTGGTGCAGCAGCTGGCTACTGGCATGAGACTCAGCAGTTGTGGTATTGGGGCTTGCCTGACAGTACCAACATTTGCCTGAAACTTTCAGGTACAGAATTCATAGAAGTATGTCCAAATTCCACTTATGTTTGAACATTATAAAATAGTGTATTCACCCCATGGACTTTGGATTTAAATTGAGAAGAAAATTCCTAATCCTCACAAGGAGAAGAAAAATTCAAAGATCTCTTGCATAGTTGTTTTTTTTTTTTTTTTTGGTGACATCTTAACTAATCTGAATTTTGGATTTCTGGCTTGTGATTTTTGAACTCCCAAGGTTAGAGGTGATGGGATAGACAGTGAACAGGAATCAGCTCTAGTGAAATTCCACAAAAACATACCAGAGCCACACTTTAACTGATACCAAATATATTGTATAAAATATTTTCATAGGGAATCAGCAGCTAATTACTTTGCATTTGTATATGGCTGTAGAATTCGACAAGATTTCAACTTTTAAAATTAAATTTTAAAAAAAGTATTTGAGAGATCTCATCAGCAACATAGAAGTTATTTGCAGTATTCTTTGTGTAGAATATATGTATATTATCCTCACCTACTGTGGAATATCTTCTGCCATGCTTGTTATGTGGCTCTAGACTCCCATTAACTGAATCCCTGGTGAAAAGCCGTTTTCCTACATTATATTGTAATGCTCTTGTTAATGATAAATTGATGAAGAGCTGCTTTTTTAGATTAGGTGAGTGGTCCTTTGATAATGGGGTTGGAATCAGGCCAGAGGTTTTATACTACTTTGCCTGGAGGGTGAGAACCAACTAAAATATTCCTTTCTTGTGTTCTGCTAGAAAATGAGACAGTCAAAGAATTTCAGCTTTTAATTTTAAGAGAGCAGTTCAGTAGTTTACATGGTGGGTATTTTTAGACTTTATCTATCTCCCCCCCCCCCCCCCCCCCATTTCTAATGAATTATTAAAGAAAGGTACTGCTCATGTAATTAGAGAGCCAGGCACCTTTTAAACAAGACCAACTTCTTGCATTTGAATTGACTAGTTTCATTTTCAATGGCAAAAGATCATGAGGCAAATACTTTTACATGTTTCAAAGTTAAGATCAATTGTTCTCTTTTTCTAGTTTCAAATGCACTAGCTTAGTACTTTTGCTGTATCAGAAAACTGTTAGAATATTTATGGGGTTTATTTACATAAAACCCAAATATTTTCTATTACTTCTTTCTTTGGGCAATGAATGTGCAATGGATTATTAGATCAGTTAATTTTTCTTACTATTAGCATTAATATAGTTGAAATTAAGTGAAAGTAAAATACATTTTTAAAGGGACACATATTTTATAGCTTCCAATCTTGGCTCCGATGGTCTTTCTCAGCTCTGTACCATGCCCTTTGGGAAAAAACACGGAACATGCATGCTCATCTCTTTTGATCATGATTTGACAAGGTCATGCCTTGGTAGGATTGGGCTGCCTATTATTATCTTGATGTTGTTTTAAAATTTACTGGTATATGGAAAAAGAGAGGAGAGTGGAATTTCAACACACCCAGCTGATGTAGGAGTCTCTTATCTTATTGCCTGATGGAGATATAGGGTGTGTAAATGTGAACTTTATTAATGGAGAAGAGGATCTTAAAATG
Source organism: Taeniopygia guttata (assembly GCF_048771995.1). Classification (NCBI taxonomy): domain Eukaryota; kingdom Metazoa; phylum Chordata; class Aves; order Passeriformes; family Estrildidae; genus Taeniopygia; species Taeniopygia guttata. The sequence continues at coordinate 15,757,945 of NC_133033.1, forward strand.
CAATTACAGTAAAGCAACTTTAGATTAAGGTTACAAAATTCGAGTCTGCATTTGATTTTCATGTTAAAATTTAGGTCTTTGGTTTAGTCCTCTATGAAAATCAAAGATACAACAAAAGAACCATAAAACAAAGTGTAGCTTATTTTACAGTTAAGCATTTGACCCTTCCAGCACTTAGAATTTCAATCACAAGAAAATTATAATTTCTTCTTGTTGAAGAATTTCTCCAGCATTTTAGATAACAGAGGAGTTATTCACAAATCCCTTATTTGCCTTCTGCTTTCCAACAAGTATTTGCTGTGGTGATGAGAAGGAAAACTCAGTTCTACATTTAAGCTTCTGTTCTTCAGCTAGGTCCATGGTCTGCCTTCAGTTCATATTCTTGCTAACTCACTGACATGTCGTGTCAAATCCTCTACACAGACTTTCATTTCCAGCTCAGAGGGAAGTGCCTGGAATCCCAGCACCACCTGGAAAATCCCAGCACTACCTGGTGTATGGGAGTCATTTGCTCCCATATCCTCAGAAAAGACAGTGTGTATCAGGGTCTAGCCTTGATCAGAGTGGCAATAGAGTTATGTGATGGCAGCTCTATGGAGGATAGGAATAAAAAGTGAGATTTTGGGACTATTGTACTTCTTTTCCAAGGATTCACAAAATTCTCTAGTCATTAGCATGGAATGTTGCCTCTTGAGGCCATTGTATCCCACGGTAAATAGGAGATGTGTCACTAAGGAGGGATTTACATATTTTAATTGTGCTGCCTTTGTTCCATTTGCCTCTTCTAGGCAGGCTTTGGGTACAGCTTCCACCAAATTGTTTTGTCAAGGATGTGATCTCTGTTGCAACTGGGGAGGTAAAAGACAAACGTGTCTTCACTTAAGAAAAAAAAAAACAACAAAACGATCAGCAACAAATCCTAGTTGGAATTAATGAGTGAGCAGTTTCTGAATATATAAATGCTTTTTTCACCTGAAAGTTTGTCTTACAGGACAAACATTATCCCCAGTGCCCTGGCCCCTGCAGGGGAAAGGGTGCAGAAATCTAAATATTATGTTTAAAATGATCCTGGATGTAAAGAGCTCGAGCCAAAATACCTAAAAGACAGCTTTCGTACCCTGATATTTGTTTCAACCTGTGAAAAGCAGAGTGGCTGAGTGCTTGTTAAAGGTATATTTTCTTTTAAGTTATATGGAGAGAGATGTCAACTATTTACCATAAATATATTTATACATTTGAATATATAAATGATAGTGTTACTTACCTTTAGTAGGTTTCCCACTGACAGGTATGCTCAGAAAACATCTTTCACTAAACCTGAAATGTTGATATAAATATCTGAAGAAAAATACTAATCACAGAATACATTGAACAGACTTACTGATCTTGTATACCTGGAAAAAGATTTTCAAACAGACTTTGTCAGCTCAGCCTTGGCATTCCTTGTCAAACAAAAGCATGCCTAAAGACACATTTCAAAAGCAGACAATACAGCACTTGCTAACCTGCAGAAAATCGAAAAGGATCAGGGAGGCAGAGAACAAACAGAATAGGTAAGCAATAAGAAATGGAACACAGCTCTAAAGAGCTGTTTCAGAGAGCCAAATATGTTTAAAGAAGCCTACATTAATAATTAAACATCAGTAAGTAAAATTCCAGTATACTTTTTTTTTTGCCAGTATTGTTTTAAGACTTGTAATATAGAAATGAAATTATTGATTTGGTATCAGTAAGAAAACATAACTGGTGTAAGGGGAGGAAGAAGCAGATGGGGGGAAGAGAATGAGGCAGGAGTATTTTTAGATGCCAGGCTAGTCTGGAATATTAACTTTCTGTAATAGAAAGTCCATACTTCAGTATTTGTCCACTTCAGTCAGCTGAAAATTTGGGTCAGGCAGCTGTTATCTGAATTGACAGCAGCTATCTGATTAAAAGTAAAATGCTCTTAAAATAAAAAAAAAAAGAAAAGAGAAGGAGAGAGGAAAAAAGGCTGTGCTGTGTCACATTCACGCCACTCATGTTGCTTACGTTGTGTCACACTGTGCAGTGATTTGACGCTACATAACACAACATGACATGAGTCACAGTTCACTGCTATCCACATTACACTCAGGTAGTTTGGCATAGCTCTAACTTTTGCTTTACTCTCATTTCCTATTCAGTGCACTCCACTTAGGCTGGTTGGTTAATGCAGACAATTGCTATACACTCAAAACTAGAGTTCCCTACCCAAATACATTTTTCATTGGATATTAAAGTGGAAACTTCAGTGGATATCTTTTGCACATCCATATGCAGCTCCTTTGCTCAACATAGCAAGGGCATTAATGACAACTTACACCTGAAAGGGAGGAGTTAAGGGGAATTTCCCATAGGAAATACAGCTGTAGCAATGACTTTCTGGGTTGGAGACATACTCTCTAAATGGAAAATAATTAGACTTTTTTCTGCCACCAGAGACATTTCCAAACCAAAACCTCATATTAACCTACCAGCCTTCCCTTCAATTTCAATTTGAATTGAATACTTTTCTGTTTCATAAGGATGTGAAATATTATTTCAGATCTGAATTTATGAGCAGTCTGTAGCAGGTTGAACCAAAGCTCCACATCTCCCATGCCTAGGATATGGGCAGTTCACCATCTTTACAGGGCTCTGTACTTTGGGTCTCACTGTTTAATCAGTTTTTTCCCCAAAATAATAGTCTGTGTTCTTTGTGGTCACCTACCTCAGGCAACAAGCATCAGCCCTGGGGCACAGTTAAATTGCACTGTTGCTTCCTGTAATGAATTTCCTGGACTGTCAGAACATCTCATACATCTTAGCTTTGTTCTAAACAGAAGTAGAGAGGAGCACAAATTAACAGGCAATGTTGTACTTCTTTCATTTTTATTGACAGCATCCTGAAGTTCTAGATCCACTTAGCACCTCCAAAGAAGCGATAAGTGATTTAGCTTTTTGGGGACAAACTGGTTCTATTAACTCTGAGTGTAAAATTTGCCAAAAATAACTCATTAGCTGTGCATTATGATTCACAGAGTGCTCTGCTCTTGGCTAGATCCCAAAAACCACATTTGTGTACAAGTGTTCCTATTATGGGGTGTGAGACTTACTAATGGCATACCATATGCACCAGTGCATCTTTCTCTTTCTAACAAAGCAGTTTTCCTACCATAGATGAAAAGTGACCAGGTTTTGAAGGGTTAAACATATTCCAATGTGATAAAACCTGAGAGACCACAGGAATCAAGCTATCATTCAATTTCCCTTTTTCTGTTGCTACCACTTGAACCTAATATTCCTTTCTCTACATTTAATAAGAAAATAAGGGAGCCAGCAAAAAAATTTAGTTAAGAATTTGGTTTCTGCTGCTAAGTTTAAGTTTTCTGGACAGCAAAAGTTCTCATTATCTCTGTTCCTTTTGAAAAAAGCTCTGTTTCAAAATCAGTTCCTGCCCCACAACTGGCTTCTCACACTTCGATGGGATGGATTCTTCACGACTGAGAAGTTATCTGATACTTTGCTAAGTGGGACTTTGCCGTGTGTTTAACAGGAATTTGTGTAGTTACACATCCAAAAGAAAAGCAGTGGGTAATGTGAAAAAGGCTGGAGATTGTTTCTGTCTTCTCATCTCTTGTAAGTAAAGGCAAGGCTGTGATTTCCCTTTATTCTGAATACTCTTGGTACTTTGTGCATATAGAGCAGGGACAGAGCAGCCCCTAAGAAACATCCAGTCCTAAAATCCAATCCATCCTAAAAGGGCCTGAGCAACTAGGAAAATGTGTCTACAGGCCAAGATAAAATATCCTTTCCATAATGCAAGGAACAGTCAGGGAAACCCTCTTTTTGACCTATCAGTGGAGGCAGTGAGGATGACAACCTTGCTAGTGGGGCAGCTGAGGCACTGACAGTCGTGTCCCTGCTCCGCTTCCCCTGTGGCCTTTGCCTGGTCATTTGGGACCCACCTGCAAAGGCAGAGTGTGGTACGAGTCATTCCTGAGTCCTGCACCTGGATTTATTCTCTTGTCATTCATCAACTACCCCATGCAAGCATTCTTCCTGCTGTGGACAGGGGTGGAGGAACTCTTCCCATTTCCTCTTCAATGTTTCTAATGCTCTGTGTCAAAAGGCTTTTATTTCTGCTTCTTAACTTGGTAGCTGGAGTTCTACCTCCATGCTTCCCCTTCCCTATTCTCTCAGCACTTTGGCAATTAATTGAATTTTCTAGTGTAGTAAGCTGAAGTTTTTCACCACATAAATGATTCATCCAAATAAAGTGAAGTTATTGAGCAAAAGTTAAATTGGGCTTTAATTTGCCTCAGGTGTTTTTTGAGCCATCTCCTTGCTTGCTCCTTTTTGTGGAAATGTTTCCCTCTTTGAACGTGGTTTTCTCTAAAATATTATTTGAAAGAAAAGGAAAGAGAGGAAAAAAAAAAAAAGAAAAGTTGTTTGGGCATCCTACAGCTGGTGCCAGGTCCAGGAGGTGTGTGTTTCCTGAGGAAGTTAGTTGCTCCATGAACATTCCTTCTGTCTTTATTCAGGTCTGATGGCTGAAGGGAAATGCGCAGAGTATGAACAGCTGTGACAAAATCCTAGTTCCTTGATTTTCTCCAGGTCCCCTGCTTCAGTCCTGTGGCCAAAGGGATAAAAAGAGTGTCTCTTCCATTTTGCTGATAATAGTGGTTTTAATGCTTGTGTCCCTGGCTTTCCAAAAGGACAGCTGTCCCTTAGCCTGTCCTCTAAATCCTGAACCTGCAAGCGAGGACCCTCGACATGCAGTGTGAAATCTGCTGAAAAATGAAATGCAGTATCATGAGGAATATAGTTACAGGTACAGGGATCACTCACATCCTAATTTTGACAGGCTCGTGTGAGCAAAGGCTGTTTCAAAACCGTGAGGCAGCTACTTCTCCTGATATGGTGTGTCACTACAGAGATTCACACACAGACTGATGCTTCAATACTCTGTCACCATTGCTTGAAAAATAAGGTCATATTATATTCAAAATCATACTGTATTCATCATTTAATATTTTATACAATTAAAATATTAAGCTAAGTAGCAGTGCATTGGGGTGGGTGTGTTTGTGTATATGTGGTATAAATAAGTATAAATAAACAAGTATTAGTGGTGCAATAACACTGAATAATTTATCCAGACCAAATGAATTATTTTCAGCCTCTTAGTCTTGAAAATTTCAAACTGAATTCCTTAAGTTCATTTAAAACTTCTTTTTTTTTTCAATAGGCAAGCTGTGGTTACAGTAGCTGTGATGTGGCAGGGTATCATAACTTGCTTAAGGATATGATGGCTGGACAGCTTCCCCATTTTCCCCACTTTCTATCAGATAGTCTGGTGGGAGATTATACTCCTGTCTGCAAAATGTGCTGCTTTACTAATCAATACATTTAGTTTGTATAAGTCCTAGTTTCTGATGGAAGTGATATAAATGTTTGAGAGCAAATAAATACAGGGCTCAGAGGATCAGTGAATACTAACTAATAACCCCCCTCAAGTATCAAAGTGAGCCCAAGTGGAAAAGGGAGGATGGACTGATCAGAGACAAACCCATGTAAGCAGCAATAGTAGTAGCAATCTAAAATGCCTTAGAATGTCACTGCAGAACAAGGTTTGTCCACAATACTGCAGTAGGACCACAGGACTGATAAGAGCTTGCAGAACACATAGTTGGCCTGTGCAGTGTCACTATAATCAGAGATTCCCATCATGGTATGGTAACCTTTTGATTCTGATTCACCCCTTTGCTTCAGTGCTTGCCTTGGGCCGCACCAGATCCATCTGGCTACCTGTCTTGCTTTTCCCACCCCTGTCATAAGGACTCCTGCCAACTGCTTGTCTCTCAGCATTCAGCATTTACTGCCCCTGAAAGCAGTGCCTTCTGCTACTCAGGGGAGACAGCACTGAGGAGCAGTGAACTGGCAGATTGACAAATAAGCTGAGACTGACCCAGGGCTGGCACCCTCCAGAACTCGCTTATATTTTTATGTTGGGCATGATTATCTCTAAGTGTGGCCCTGATTCCAGCTGTCATTTTAGGTCAGATGCATAATATCAGTTTACAGAACAAGTGTAGCTAAAGGACCCTCATCCGTCATAGCCAGATGGAGGAAAAAACTACAGACAAACAAACAAAGTAGGAATCAGGAATGCTTGGGACATGCTGTGGCTCCCTGGCAGTCCTTCAGCACAGGAACCTGGGCAGTGGCACCAATTAAGATGGTAACCTACACTGCAACAGTCTACCACTGAGTGCTGGAGAAATTAACCTGAACATCTTGACAGCACAAAATTTTCTTCTCTGGTACAGCTTGGAATATATTTGCAAGGTAAAGAATAGAACCCAAAATACTTGTGGCAAAAAGCAAAGTATCACATTGAACAAATCTTCCACACAGGCTGTTCAAGAACCTCCTCTATCAGAAATTAGCACTCATCTTGTAAACAAGATGTCCTTTCTATGAGGAGACTGTTGCTACACAAGGCAGGAACTAAATAATTTATTCCTTGTTGATGTCACCTTAAAATAGGTTGAAATTCCTCTTTACAAAGGAAGCAGAAATTTTTCTTTTTCCTCCTCCATGCATCTTTCATCCAGTTTTTCTTTTTGTAGAACTTCTCAGAGCAATGATCCCATTCTTGACAGGTTTGTGCTTCCCTGGCAAGAGGAAATGGATATTGCAGCTTCCCTTCTTGGACCAGTCCCTCATTCCCCCAGCTTTTTTGCTACTGGCCACATGCTGCTGAAGAACTTTCCTAATGTGCCCTGCCTCACTCATCTGGCAGGTGCTGGCTTAACATTCTGAGGTACACTGAGAAATATTCTGCTTGACCTTTTGTGAATGGAGACACAGGAAAGTGAGGCAACTCAGTTCACCTCTCCATTGCAACATGAATTCTCAGTGGAAAACTGGATGAAAATTTTGGCCTATGGCTACACCATTCCTTCCTATGGGCTCCTGCAGTGTGTGGGTATTTCAGGCTAGAACTGGGTGGTGGTTACTTACTGCACTCTTTAGGCTGTATGTCTTGTCATCTTTTGTCAATATTGAATAGTTAACTCCTGAGAAAATAAGACTACTTTGAAAGATAGTGATTACATATTTGCTCTAATGCTCATAAGGATTGGTTCCTGCCCTTGGGTTATAGACCATTCTCCTGCTGTCTTTTCTGTTTTTCCCAGGAAGCTGTTTCAATGCCTGCAGCTCTGCTACAGTCAGGTAATGATTAGAATATATTGTCAAATGTTTTAACTTTTTTTTTACTGTTTTGTCACACAGCTCACCTGCCAACTTGTTTCTTGTTAATTCAGCTCTCTCATCTGCTTCTGTTTCTGCACTTACTTGTGAGGAGATGAGGTGACTGAGATTGAACAGGAGATAGCAGCGGTAGCTGAAGCAAGATGAAAATGAATGGTATTTTCAAATCCTAGGCAGGGCTGCAGAGGCTAATAATTACATTAAAAAGGCCCTCTGCAGGTAGGTGCAAATAGGCTAGTCTAAACAAGTGCCACTATTTTAATGTGGGCTGTTCAGGACGATGTCATTACCTGACTAGACTGTCACCTTTCACCTCCAGCCATTGTGCTCTGTTAGATCTCACTAACAGGGAGAGTGCAGAACTTGTTTGCAGGGGATTTGTTGTCTCACGCTCAGAGGCAGCTGAGAGACTTGCCAAATGACAGGAAGACGCTTACATTCACAAGGTGTGATTGCCTAAGTGTTTGACTGTGTCTAATTAGTTTGCCTTTGCTGGTTGGTATCTCCACAGTCAGAGGCAGATTGACTCTGCAGGCTTTAAGCAAAGAGGTTTGATTGGTGTTATTATCATTTGTTTATTTAACCCTCCCACTAGCCATGAAATATTCCCTACAGAATGGCCTTTCCCCTGTCTTTAAAAAAGACATTTTTTATGCCTTGTATTGTGATGAATATTTTCTGCCATAATCTCAACTTCTAATTGTAATTGCATTTCTTTTAAAAATCTCTGAAATAGTGTTAACTTTTTGAGCTCTGAAATATGAGCAATATCTGATTATCTTCAGAAGCAGGTGATGTTAGCTTATTTTTATCATAAAAAACAGATATTCTCTCTGCCTTTGTGTGTGAATACCTCTTTGGCCAAGCTTCTCTGGGAATGAAGAATCAAAATGTTACTTTGTGTCCTTACCAAGTGATTCCTATAACAAGAAGAGACTATTAAAAAAACAAAAACAAAACAAAACATGCACCAAAAAAAACCCAAAAAAACCCCAAAAAAACCCAACCAACAAAAAATAGGTCTTGAAAATCCTCATAAAATAATAGATAGCCAAATAAAGTTTCTTGGAATGTGAATGAACAGAAAAGCAGCTTTCTTTCACAATGCTGTTCCGTGTGTCTGTACCTCAGAACTACAATTCTACTGTGCAGGTTTTTGGAGATTCCCCATCCTACAGTTTTCAGATTTGTAGAGCATGACACCCATTCCTTAGCCAAAAAAGAAGGTCCAAAAGGTGATTCCAAGGAGAGAAATAGGTTTTCTTTGTAAGGAAATTCCTTTGCCTTTTTCTTGGAGTGTACTCACAGGTAACATTTTAACTGTACCCCAAAAAAACCCAGGGTGTGTAAAGACTTGGTATTCTTATCATACCAAAGACACCACTTCTAATCTGAAAAGGAAAGAGAAAGTTGATATCCAGGGTCTCTGGGGTTGTCTTGGTTGCCTTTGCATGATGCCTATTCTGTTTCAGTGCTTTGGATGTTACCACAGAGATGTGTGAAACTCGCAGATACCAATGTGTGTCTCCTCATTTGAAGGGCAACGTACATTCGTGGCTATTCTGCTTCTCCCCTTCTGAATTCTTTTTAGGCTCCATGGTGAGGATTTCCACACTGGCTCAAAACTTGCTTTGGTTTCCAGTACCATTTTATTTTCCTTTTAACTGTAGAAGAAACTGGCTTCTTCAGCATTTCTTAAAGGTAACTTAAATTATCCTCAGAACTGTGTCAAATTATAGAAGCAACCCAAAGCATGTAATCAAAAGAATAGGTCACTATTCTATCAGTGAAAGTATAATCAGATTAAATATGCCTATCTATATACATCTTTCCCTACTACATTATTCGTAGAAGTCCCAAGTAATAAGCCCTGTCTTAGCATCTCATAATATGATGCAAATCTTATATGCAACTGGTATTATTGTATCCAGAGATATTATTCTGAATCAGTTAAAACACAATGAGGCAGAATGTGAATTCTGTCTGAGATTTCTAGACTGCTTTTCAGGGAAGACCTCCTTTGGCCCCATTCCTTCCTGGAGTGTGAGATGCAAAAGGAAGCTGCATCTTTTGGGGATGATATGTGGGTTTGTGATTCATCTGAGAGTGTGCCACCACATCTCCAGCCCTCTGGTCTCAACTGGCTCATGATCTCAGCAGGTCCAGAAGAACAGTATGAGGCATCAAAGGTCAGGTATCCTAATTACACTAATATTATGGATAAATTATTTAAGAAACTAAGAACAATCACAAATCTTTATTTTAATCAGGAAGTTAAAAGATTAATTAATGCTGTAAACTGGACAAGTCCTCTTCCTTAACTAAGCCTTTTCTCAGACATCTGCCAGACTTCTGCCTGTTCCATGTATACTTAAAATCCTCTGAGTTTCAGGACTGCTTTGCAGCAGTTGGGAGCAGTTTTCATTTAATGTTCATGGTCCCTCTTGAGCTTTCATGATCTGGAGCAGGAGGCTACAGAAAAGAAACCAGTCACTATCCTCAGTTTTGCTGTCACCGTAGCATGGCTTGCAGCTAGCTCATTCTGTGAATCAGAAATCACAGAGTTGCCCCTTGAATTCCCATGTGTTAGCACAGCGTGTTGCTGTGCACCACTGGGCCAGACTTGACTAAACTTGTATAATTGTAGTACCATGTTAGCTTTTCCTAAGTCTTGAAAGATTTTTCAACAGCAAAGAGGCTAAGATCCCTAAACCACTATTGCAAGAGAGCAGCCAAAAAAAATTATAACCTATCAAATTCCCAGATTAAAAATAAAACAAACTGATATTTTCCAGAGCTTTTACTAATTGTCACTTCTCTGCAATGTTACATAACTCCCACGTGCAAATGGACTTAGTGACAAGTTTCTGTGTACATACCAGCACCCTGGCTCTACTAAACCCCCTTATCTTAGCTTCACTAATTTGCCATGTCAAATTAGTGTGATGAAACAAATTCTAATTACACTGAAAGATCACTTAGAGCATTAGCACTGCTGCTGTGGTCCTGTTCTTGTGCTGTCTTATTTGCATACTAGTCCAATGTGCCTAGGTAGATGACAAAATGAAATGTCTTCTAAGATGTTTATGAGGTTTTCCTGGGAAGGTGCTGATTCAGCCTTGACAGATGCTCCCACAGGCAGAAAGCTGAAGGAGGAAATAGGAATCACATTGCTCAACCACAGGAAGGATGTTATTTTTCTCCTTTGACTTCAACATATTTATTGATCCATTGGGAAAATAGTAATCATTTTTTCATTTTAAATATATGCCAAACAATGACTTCAAGGATCAAAAAATGTAATCATGACCCCTGTTTGATATCAAAGTTTGTAGCTTACCAACACCAAAACCACAGAATAAAGTACAATTTTTAAAAGAAGATATTTAAATGTGTCCTCCAAAGAACAGTTGAGCAGAATTTCTAATTGTAGAAATTATGGAATAAGAGCATAGGTTCAGGTATTTGTAACTTTTTTCATCTGTCTCTGTGTGTTTGATAAGTTTATGCTTATAAATTAATAGGCCACTTGTTTTCTTTTTGGTCAAAAATAGTTTTTTGTAACTATGTATGCCTGGCTGCAGAATTTGCATCTAGCTGCTCTAAATGTGTATTTACTCACTGAAGAAATTAAAAAAAAAAGCTAAAATTTGGGCTCAGAACATTGAACAACCTCAAAACATGACTCTCGAAATTTGTTTTCCCACTGGTATTGCAATTTCTATTCCACGAGAAACACAAAACTCATACTAGTAGGTTTTGCTTTAAGATTTTAAAGCCATGGGATTGAGACTGAATCCTGAAAAGAAGGAAAAGACAGTGTCTTGGTGTGTGGGCTTGCTAAAATAATTTCCCACTTGTCTTCACATGTGAATGATTTCTTGCCCTTTTATATCACATCACCACGCATGGGCCATGTCTGGAGATTTTCAGGAGAGTTTGCAGGGCTATTTCTTCTCTATTCCTAATTCCAATGGGCAAATTCACAGAGAGGTTTTGGCTTAGGTGAGATCTTCAGCCTCTTGTTCTAAAAGAAACAGACTGCAATCTGTGCCCCACCAAGGATTGTAGCAGAGCTCAGGGTGATTCAAACAAAGTTTAGGGTAGAGTACAACTGAAATGGGTGGTGGTTGCTGCATGTCTTGGTCACCCTGGAAAGCACTGGGATGAAGTGAGCTGACTGGGAGTAGAAATGTTTGATGCCATGAATAAGTGCACATTTACCTACTTTACTGTACTCAGTGTGCATGCTCAGTAATCTGGGCATATAGCTTTTTACACATTAATGTTTATTGGGACACAATAGGCAAGAGTTTCTTAATGTGTACCTGCAGACAAATCACTGTTTGTTTGTGTGCAAGTATGTCACATAACAGGTACAGAAAAACAAACACTTCATAGTAGAAGACTAATGGTGTTTATCAAAATTCAATTTAAAAAAAACCCACAGAAATACTCATGCACCAGAAACGTAGCCCAGTGCCACAGTGCTCTGGTAGAAAGCTTTTACTTTCATAATACCATAGAGGACATTGGTCATAGGTGAGCTGAGTCTGCAGATAACTGAGAGAATTTTTGATGTGGTTATGTAGTAGATATACAGGAGATAACCTATGTGTTGGATCACACAATGCACTGGCAAATTGGGACACATAAAATAGAAATGATATTATATTTTCATTCTAGCTTTTACCTTTTTTCATAAAATGCTAATTTTGCTACAGATCCATTAATTATGAAAGTGAAAGGATTTTTTTCCCCTCTCAGTGCCAGAGGGATTTTGCATGTGTAAGCCCCATTTAGAGTTGATGGCAGATACCAGTACACAAGCTCCATTCACTGGGAGGGGAATAGTCTAGCACACCTAATTAACTAATAGTGAATCACTTGCATAGATGGTATTTCCTGTACACTGGGATTTAGTATATTCTGGTTAAAAACACAGTCCAGCAAAAAGAATCTAAGATTGCACATCTAGCTAAAAATTACATGCGAAAATGAACTTTATTTTATTGTTTAAATGTAGATTGTTTGTTTCCTTGCTTCGAATACAGTATGGCATGTATGGTTCAATAGCTTAGAGCTATTTGGCTGTTAAATTTTCACAGCAAAGCAGTAGTTCAGACGTGGTGCCCAGTTGCTCTTCAGAGAAGGTCCAGGGTCCATATCTGGGCTTTAAGTAATTGGGAAGGAGTGATGGTCCAGTGTTGGAATTTCTCCATTACCCTCACTGAACATTAGAAATGGTTTTATGTCCTAGTCAAACCTCTGAAGGGTATAAAAATCTACCTCTTTTCCATGGAAAGTCCTCTTGTTTCCATCAGCTTCTAAATTACTACTAAACACTAGTTAGATACCTACAGCAATGCTGTACTTCTGTATTAAATCCTTGAAGATTTTCTCTCAGGGATTAAGATACAGCCTTGCATTTTTTTCTTGAAAGCAGCTTCCCTGAAACCATCATATTTATTTTTTCCTCTTTTTGAGGGCTAGATAATATCCTAATCAAGAGGGACTAGCAGAAGGGCTTTCACTGTAACTGTAGCACTGCAGGTCAGCCAGGGAAAGAGCTGGCTTCAAACAGAGCAACAGAAGCCAGTTCAGATGTGGATCCAGGGCAACATTCAACTTCCCTTTGTCCAAACTACATACACAATAACAGGGGATGCAGGCTTTCCTAAATAGGGATAAGGAAAACTTTGCAGTAGCTACTATGGTGGGAAAGTGGGTAGATGATGATCTCATTTTCACCCATAAAATAGATGAGAAAGATAAAAGAAGTGCAAGATGTTTCCGTTTGTTACATTAAAAATATAATGTACTGGTTTCCAAGGCATTTTGCATCCCAGGATACTGAACATGGGCTTGTATAAGAGAAAATTGAAATATTTTTGAATTTTACTTGAATTTTGGGCTACTACAAAACTTCTTGGCTCAGCCCTCTCACAATAGATTTATAATATTAGAGTTATGCTGTAATTGGTACTAGAATGACACATAATGTAAAGTGTTACCTATATTTAAAACTTGAAAATAGTATTTGAATTCCATATTCACAGGTAATAAGAGTTCATCTTCATGGTGGGGAAAATGAGTTTCAGAATGACAGCTTGTAACCTGTTTTTTTCTTTTCTTCCTTCCAGTTCAATTCATATGGTTTTCTCAAGATAGGCATTATTCTGCAGTCCTAATTCAGACACAATCCTCCCTAAATCTGTGAATAACAACACAATGATAGCCATTGAGAAAGGCTTGTAATTTTAGATATGTATTTATTTTCTAGTTTCTACATTTCCAGTGCAAGTTTTATCAAAAATACTGTGATAGCCCACACTAAAACAAGCAGCATTATGAAGTCTGTAGCTCCATCTCAAACATTTAATTTAAAAATAGCAATAATTGGCATTTTGACCTTCTCCTTCCCAAGGATTTCAGAGCACTTCCCAAAAGTTAGTTTATTAATTCCTGCAGTAGCAACATCTGCCAAGACAAGTATATCCAGACAAGATGCAAAGCCCCTTTGGAGAACTGTTTGTCATGGTATCATTGTGGTTTTGCCTGAAAAAAAAACCCTACATGTTCCAATTTCTTTGGTGAATTTACAACAAAAATTTCCCTAAACCCCTGAAAAACATATTTTTTTTTCCAGCCAGCTCTTCTCTTACCCTTAGGTCATGTTATCTCTCAGCAGCACAGCAAATCACAGAAATTTGTGCTTGCAGTGTCTTGATTTGACATTTAAATTATTCTCTGGATTCAGATCTTCTGACAGTCTGGCAGTAAGGCTGACAGTTGAGACCAAATTTGCTTATTCTGTGGCATTTGTGACAATTATTGCATCAGTTCTGCTCTTTGAAAAACCAGATTTCCTCATGATCCTAGCCTGGCAGTGTGTATGGTAGGAATCTGCTTAAAGCTGGAGAAAGCTCCCAAAAGAGGAGTGGATAATTTTTCTGCAGTGCCTGCAGTGAAGCTTGGAAAGATAACCACGTGTATTTCCTCAAGCTTTATTTTTTCCCTAGAAAGAAGCACCTAAAGATGATGCACCACAACCTGATGTCGGTAGACAGAGAGGGAAGGGAGAGCAACACCTCTGACCATGCTGGTGCCTGGGAGGTGGGGAAGGAGCAGCTCAGCCTGCATCTCCACAGGTACCTGGCTTTGGAAGATGAGAAAAGGCCACTCTGGGGGGAGAGCAGAGATGAGAACTTTCCTTCCCCTCTTTCCCCTTGAGAGTTACCATTCTGGGCAGCTGGCAAGCAGCTGAGCTGTGGCCCTTCACAATTGGCCCATCAGGCATGGTAAGTTCCAGACAATCTCACCTTCTTATGCATTGCATGAGTGAGCAATTAATGAATGAATGGTTGGTTTGTCTTGGGTTTTTTTGCAGAGTTATTCAAAGCTGCAGTATAATCACTTTGATAAGATTAAGATCCTGTTTGACACTTTAATATGAATAAAATAAGCATTTTCTGCCTAGAACATGATCAGCAAATAGCGTGGTTGCAGAAGAAACAATGCATAGTATAAGTTGCTCTTTAGAAATCTTAGAAGATGTTACTTGTAATTGAAGTACTGCATACTTTGTCTGTGAACTGTCTCTGTGTGTTACATTGTAAGGTTTTCTGTCTGTTTTCTTGTGCTGAAGGAAGGTAAGAGAAGGTAAAAACCATGCATAGAGCTGAGAGTCACAGAAAACCCTTGAAAAGAGCCCCCACTGAAGCCATGGGCTGCCTGTGTTATTGCTGTGGCAGCATTGTGCCTTTCACATGATAAGCACCACACCTAACATCCACAGCTAACCAGGAAAAGGAATACTATTTCTTTTGAGTGATGTAATTTAGGTCCCTGTCATATAGTGAATGATTATATATTTTTCACAGAATATATTGGTGACAAAAATGAGCTAGATGTAGCTGGGAAAGAACATTTTAATTAAATTCACATTAAATAAAGCTTTGCCATTTGGCTTTAAAAAAGGCATTTCAAATATAGCTTAGCATTGTTTCTGCCATCATTCAATTTCTGTCATTTTCTAATTTGTCACTTCTTTCCTACCAGTGAACATTGGCTGATGACAAGAAAGGGTCTAGGCTGTAAATTAATAAGGTATTCAACTTAGAAATGCTTGCTTCAATTAAAAAATCTCGCATAGATGAGGAGGAGGAGGTTGTGCGTGTGCCATCACAGACTTGGTGCTTTTCTTAGGCACATATTATTTTCTAGGAGCAATAATAATATGAGCCTTTGTACTTATCTTGTTTATTATGGATGGAGAAGTAACTTGATGACTGCCAAAAAGCACTGAAAGGCCTGTGTTCATGTCCACTAGCAAGCCAGGTGATTTTATTAATCTAAATGCCTGAATTTTTACAAAAATTTGCACCTCTCTCTCTTTAGGTAATTGTTAAAGCAGGAAGGACACAGGTATGGCTGTGATAAGTGAGTTTTTACTAAATCCTCTATCCGTGAATGTCCATATGTGAAAGGGCAATTGGTTTCAAACACTGCTGCCCATTTTTTGCTGTTAAGTGTTATTTGAAAAAGCTGTGGGGAAAGAACTTGCATGGACTACCCCAGCACCCCACACAACACTTGTGTCTGTGGGAACAGAAGTGAGAGTAAAGATGAGTAATCATTTGATCTAAATAGGGCCACAGCTGTATTTCTAAGAGGGTTCAGGCTTTCCAGCAGCCAGCTTCTTTCAGTCTGCCTTAGAGGAGCTGTGAACTCATCATTCGGGCATGTGCACATAAATGCAGCAGCTGCCATTGCTGATGGCTTTGAAGCATTTTGCAGGCAACTGCCAGAGCTGGTGGCTCCATGCCAAATCATGATGTGGTTCTGATCCTGAGAGATTTTTATGCAAGTCTGAGGACAGAGGTCATGGATCAAATGTAATGGGCTGACATGTATTAAGAAAGATTAATGAGTCCGGGCATAAATTAATTGTGTTTTTACCAGATAATCAGCAGGTCTTGCTAACACTTGCTTTCAATGTTATTAAGGAAGAATATGTGCTTGGGTCTCTTGTGGTCAGCTGTAAGGAAACAGAGTGTTTTATCATTATCTAGATAAAGCAAAATATCAGTTTTGTCTAGCGTAAGTCTAGAGGTGGGGTACAGAAGATGCTAACAAGAAAACAATATTATGACCCACTAACTGGAAAATATTTCACATTTTCATTCAGTCAAGTGAGAGGGATTCTGTTACGTAGGATAGTTTCCTTTTCATTAAGCAATCAGAACTAATGATGCTTACTTCTTTGCAAAAGCTAAGAGCTGTGAGTCCAAAGGCAGCACTGATGTTATGTTGCAGGATAAGTTACAGAATAGCTTCCCTAAAACCTTCTGCATTTTGATTCCTTTCAGTGAGTCTCTGTCTGTGTTACTAGTGCAAAATTCAGCTCCTACTTTTTGTTGTAAATGCTTTCACTGGCCTGAGGAATCTGAAATTGTGGAGGGACTCAGGAATTTTATCTTTATTTGTCATACCTGTTTCTTCATTGCTTTTTGTCTTGTCTGGATTGATTTTTAAAAATGAGTTATATGCTAGAACATTAAGCCTGCTGACTTAAGCAGTCCTACGTCACGAGATAGTAGGAGTAGCAGGTTATTATGTATCAAAGAGCCTGCAAGGAGGCAATTGTTATGTAGAATTTGGATCAGTGCATTTTCTCCTTTTTTCATTGTTTTTTTGTATGGAAAGAGTCCATAGCCTGGACTGAGTGAGCTCAAATCCTTGTCTCAGATTGTATACATCAGGAAAAATGCCATTATAGTCCATGAGGTTACTTTGGGTTTACTGAATCAGATTTGAACTTTTTGGCAGTAATTGGTATTTTTTTAGATTTTTATGCAGCCATTTGTGGGAAGTCTTTAATCAAATATTCCAAATTCAAGCTATTTATAAATCAAAGCTCTCACATACCAAAGCCAGATGTTCTAAATATAAAAATGACAGAGGCAACAAGTAACAACATACAATATGTATGCACATTAGCAGGTTATACACATTTGAGTTTCACTTCAGCTACTCCTATAAATGGGTTAAAAGACCTGCCTCAGTACAGCCCACTGAGAGCACCTGTCCACCACAAGTTTTAGGATAATTCAGTGAGAAAGGAACAAGGTCAATCCACAATCATTCCTGTGGAAATAGTCCCAGGAGTGTCAAAAAATTCTTCCAAGAGAAGAATATGAACAGCTTTCACAATAAAATAGAGTGGACACAATTGTCCTTTTTTCGTACCTGAGTGTCACTTTTTAAGGGAAAAGCTATTTTTCTCTGTCCCTTAAATTTCTCAAAGAGTGCTTTACATGTAGAGGAAAAGCAGTCCTTCCTTACTGAAAGAAATCCCATATATTTGAGCTGAAGTATCCCTTGGCTGAAGTGAATGAAGGTGTATTTCTTCACCTGACAATAATGAAATTATTATACTCAATGCTCAATGCCAGTAATGGTTTGGTGCATCTGTACTTATTAAAAAAAAAGAAAATAAAAAGGGGGAAAAAAGCCATAAACTGCAAGAAGTAAATTATACCTGCAGTTTCCTAATCCAGCGATTGAGTTTTGGAGGGACCAGTCCCATGTATGGGTGTTACTGTTTAGTGCCATTAGATAAAATGGCAAGTTATAGGATGATTCCTGCCTTCTCAGAGCCAGGCATAATGAACAAACCGTAATATCTGGTGGATATGAATTTTTGGAGGAACATAGAAAATTGTGGAAAAATTAGTGGATAAAACAACAACAGAGTAAGCAAAACACTACTTGACCAGGGAAATATCTGTGACAGAGACTCTGATTTCTAGTTTTCTCCAAGTATTCTCATTTATTTTCTACCTGCAGACATTCACTAACTACAATGAAAATGCAAAGCTTGTATGGCAAATATAAATTGACACAGTACCACTGAAGCCAATAAAATCCTGATGCTTTACACTAGTTAAAGATCTGGCTCATTTTGTTTCACTTCTCATTTTATGCAGAAGTGAACCACTGCTTAAATAAAAGGGAATTTCTTCAGTTGTAACAACCCTTGTTTCTGATATACATGTAGCTCCTTTCATTGAAGTATTTTAGCAGCATATCTCCCTTCCAAGAGAATAACACTGTGTGAGTTTGATATGGTCAGTAAGTTTGTCTTTTTCCTTTGTAACATTGCCCATTTTGGGGTTTCATCCAATTCACAGAAATCTTTTGAATTTTTATTCCTAACCAGGTGTAAGACCTTAGCTCTTCAAAACTGCTTGTTAGTGTACATTTTGGGCAATGTTAACATCATGCCAGATATTCAGAACAAGGGAGGAACTTGCTTTAAGTCCTTAGGAGAAGCTAAAAAGACTATTAACAAGCTGAGTCCATAAAAAAACATCTGTTCCAGTCATGCTGCTGATTTTTTATTAGTCCTTCAAATCCATTGCTAAGATCTCTAGAGCAAGAAAAATGCTCTAGTGTGGACTGCAATTTCCAATTTATTAGCTAACCTGATTTTGTTGATTCATACAAATGCATGATTCAGTGCTCTTCCTGAATACAAACAAACAAAAAATAAACCGTTTTGGGTTGTACTTTATTTATTTTCCTTGAAATGCCCTTGAAATTTCATTTGCTCAGTGAAACCAAACAAATAATTGCATACTAAAAAGCAAATGAAGAGTAGCAAGCTAAATAATTTGTAACATCAAATATTCCTTTGCTGTGGTGAACATTCTCAGGGAGAGGAAACAGTCAGCAATAAACAGCCCAATGTATCTTAAATGTAATAACTAATATCAATGTCAAATGCATGAAGTGAAAGTACCTTAGGATATGCTTTCACAGTTCTGCTATATCACTGCTAAATGGAATATGCTATATAACTATAATAGCAGTCATACTTGTCATATTTCTCCTGATCTCTAAGGAAAAATACCCATGTAGACATTAGGAAGTTAATGTCTTTTTCTAGTCATAGTCATATTTTTATGGGGTCTTTATGGTGGTTTTTAAAAGTTTACACTCTGAAAGCAAACTTGTAACCATTTGTATATCATGCAAACTATATACCAAGTCACATTCCTGATAATTAGAGATATCCCAGTACTCTGTTATGTACATCACTGCTACCCAGCTTGTAGTAAATAACAAAAGATTACTTGTGATTTGGGCTATGTAATGCTCATCTGTGTAAAAAAATGTCAAATAACCAAGTTCTTCAAACAGAATTTTTAACAATTACCCCATTAACCAAACTGGACAAAATTTATCACCAATGTAACTCAGACAATACCAATGGAGTAATAACAGAGGAATTTGACGTTTTTTAGGTAAAATTCTGCTCATTTCCCCCAGTGTCCCAGGCAGAGACTTCATATGACAATCAGCACTTTTCACCATGTTCCAAGTGTGAAATGTTGCTGAATGTAAAGTTTGTGAATTAAAATTGTAATTTTTGAGTCAGTAGTTGTGAGTGAACATCCTCCTGAGAAAACAGTATCATTTATAATTCCAGAACTTGGGTGAAAACCCCTTGCTAAATGAGACTGTTACATCTTTTTCTGCTGAAAATGTTATCTTTTGGGAGGACTGAATCTGTGGGTGCTGCTGCGACAGACTGTGCACTGCCAAACTCTGGTCCTGAGGACATCACCAGTAGAAGACAGGGTGCTGATTTCATCACAGCCTTCCTTTCTCTTGCCTTCTGCTTTGATCTCAGTGCTAAAATAGCAGCTCCTGCTCTTTTCTGTACCCTTTTGTACCGTGTGGTGATATTTGCTCTATTACAAGGTGAAGAATTACCTTGCTGGGCAATGTGTTTTAAAGGAACTCTGCAAGGAGGGAGGTCCTGATAGGCAGCAGAAACCTTGACTTCATCATTTCCTCTCACCATTCTAAAAAGCTGTAGCAGCCATGGGTAAGACTCCCACATATTCAGTGATGTAAATCATTCTCCCTGTGCTTGCTACGCTCATTTCTACTTTTTTTCCTTATAGAAAGTCTTCCCTAACACTCAAGGAAAACTGTTTCTGAGCAGAGAAGTGGAAGTAGATACTTGTAAATTGTTTTCTCTGACAGATATAGAGAGGCCAAGAAATTGTAAAGTAGCTGTGCACACAATTGCAGATAGAATATTTATTTTTCCGCTTAAGTGTATTTAAAATGCTAATCTATTAATTTGTGCAATGCATGATTCAGTTAATTTTTAAAAGAATTGTATTTAGAAATGCTTCCTTAAAAATGTAAGCAAGTTAAGAACCAAGGCAGATGTGGGAAAGACAATGCTAGCTTGCAGATATAGACATGTGTAAAACATTGGGGATTGATGCAATTAGTGGAATATTCAAAAGAATGGTGGAAGATAAACTGAATCTTATGTATCATTAGACATGAAGGGCAGTGAAATACATAACCAGAAGAAAATGCTGAATATTCTGCCCTGTTGGAACTGAATGAAGAATGCTCTGATAAACATTTCTGTTGGCTGCTTCTGTTGTGGGGATGGTTTGGAAAGTAGCCAGGAAAGGAGGTTACAAAGGATTCAGTCAGAAGTTATTAAGGCTAATGAAATTTGTGAGAGATATCTAAGAACTTTATGGAGCTTTCTTTGGCTTCCTGGAAAGGCAGGGTTGGGAAGGAACATGGCAGACAACTCTACTGAGCTTTGCAGTAGGGTGTTCTATGAGTTTCTGCCCCAGCCCTCAACCCCAGCTCTCAACCCCCATGCACCATGAGTGAATAGAAGGGTGCAAAAAGAGGAACAATGGTGAACAATGTAAAAGTGTACTGGTAACCTCACTTTTTCAGGTAATCCCCTTTTTATGCCTCACTGAGGGGCAAGCCCAGCACTGCTGCTCCTCTAAGACTGCTTGATGCAGTTCAAGAGAGCGTTCCTAACATCTGGCTAAAATGTACCCAGAAGACCCAAGTGTTTCTCCTGCTGGAGGTCTGTGAGCTGCTTCCTGGCAGTGTTCTCAGCCTATGAAGTCCTTACAGAGCACGGAAGCATCTGGAGAAATCACATTTTCATAATGTAGCAGCAATAAGTCATCATTTGTTCCACTTATATCGGATCCACTCTGCAAATCTGATAGGAAGATTTCTCCCTAGGGATCTCATCCTACTTCCTTTACTTGTTCACTGAAGACCATGAGAACCACACAAGTGGGTTGAGCACTGTTTGACCCTTGGTAATTAAGATCACTTACCTTAATATGTTTGCTAGTTTGAACAGAAGAAAGAAGCACAATGACTTAGGACAGTTACAGCGTTGGTTTACTTCATGCATGAAATATTGGAAGACAATATGAAACAACCTTTTAACTGCTCTTGAGCCCATCCCATTTCTTTATTAACAAATGACTGTTCTTTTGAAGCAGTCACAGCAGACAGGAAGAAAGGAATTTGTAAGCTGCTATCAGCTTTAGAAAACTTCTGTACAGAGACCAAGGTGCACCGCCAACACCAGCATCTTTATGCTTGGGTTCTACCTAAATTAAGTAAGTTATATCCAAATTATTAATCAATATTTTAGTTCCTAAAAATAAATACGAAGTTCAGGAAAAGCTAATATAATTTGAACTTCATATTTTTCTGAAGAAAAAAAATTGGCCTCAGAGCTTCAGAAAATAAATATTTTTGCCACGTGGCAGTGGTTGTGAAGTAAATATGTCCCGCTGCTCTGATCTTACATCCTGTCACATTAATGTTTCAGAGCACTCAATATAAATATTAAAACTAATAGCTTCGCTCTTCAGCTATTACTCCATCATTCCCTGAAATCATCATAAAACATTCAAAGCCTTTTAGAACATTTACACACTTGAATCTGATGGTGGGGAAAGGAGACTAACAGAGCACAGCTCGCAAGCTTAAATAATAGTGGAAAGCTGTTTATGGAGTATGCTTTATTTATTCATTATTTCAAGTAAAGTTTCAGTTTTGATGGAGAGGAAAAAATCAAAGTATAGCTGTCAAGGGAGAAGACTGAAGTATTGCTTTCCTATACTGTGGACTTGTGTAAAATTATGGAAAAAAAGGGGGGTTTCTGAAAAAAAAAGCAGAGTCCATGAGAATCTCAGTCCAAGGTCAATCAATCTTAGGACTGTGGGTACGTAAACAGCTAATGGATTGTAAAGACACATACCGGTGTTATGAATTTTTAATGAGCAACTCTTCAGCACAGACCCCTATAAATCAATGATGACTTATTGGCTGGATCAATTATGCAAACTTTAAAACATTTAATGACAGGTAATGAACAAGTCTCTGGAGTCCACCAGTCAACAGTGTTTTGCAGTTGTAGTTACAACTACTTAAGTGAAAAGCCTGCAGGAAGGCTTCCTCAGAAATCATTTAAAGCTAAACTCTAAGGTTGTGGTAAAGTGAAAGAGCATGGGTTTGTTTCTCTTTATGTATAACCTCAGATGCATTGGCAAGTGGGCACAGCTGTTAGTGTACTCAGAGGAATTTATATGATTTTTTTTTAACCAATGGTATGTTGTGGTCTTGGGAAACCTGTTTTCTCAAACTTTATACTTCAGGTTTTCTGCATGGTAAGCAGGCACAAATGGTGCAGTTCTCAAATGAAAAAGGCAGTGCTTGTGTTAGTAGACTAAATATATGTGGAAAATAAAAGAATAAAAAATAATTAGATGAGGGAAGGCCAGATTGTATTACTGTTAACTAGTACAAAAGGACTGAAAGATGAGTGTAGGCTGAACAATACAAGATAAGATTTATGGAATAACTGGTGGCATTATGGTGGGTTAATTACTTGTTAAAATTATTATCCAATGAAAGATGAAGGATTCTTTTGGTGGACTTTGGAATTGAATAGTTATTTTAATTTTTAAATATTAACCTTTCTAATAGGCAATTTAAGATAATTCTGAAGATTACAGGAAAGTTGCAAATTAAACACACTATTTAAGAACAAGAGCAGGTATATAAGTCCCTGATCCAAGATTTTGCTGTTAACTTAGTTAAGGCTTTACTCAGATTGACCAAGGCCTGCTGGCTGAAGCAGTGAATTAAGTGCTCCTTATTGCCATTGCTTTACTCTCCTAAAGATAATAAATATAAAGAAAAGCTTGGAAGTAAGATTAATCTTTGGCCTCAAGAAACAAAGTTTAAGTGTTTTGTAAACGTAGTAGAACTACTGTATTCGAAAAAAACTCTAAACCCAAGCATTATTTTCAGTTGTGTTCTTTACAAGGAAATTGTGGCCAGGGAGCCTTTCAGTATCCTATGACAATATTTCTGAATCCCAGCTGTTTAAACTCACCAGTAAAGTCTTGCCTCTTTCCTGCTTGCTGCCAGCAGTGACTGATGAGAGCTCCCACCCTTCTGCAAATCCAGCAGCCTCCACTTGTGCTGAGCAGCACCTGGCTCTGAAAGCTGCTTGGCAGCTCCTAGAGAGGCTTGGTGTGAAGAGGGGGATACTAAACCCAACCCAGCCAGCAGAACACATTTGTCTTTATTTTTTCTTGTCATGCTTGAAGTTTGGGATGCAGGACATACAAGAAAGTGCAGTCATGAGAGACTGTAAATAAACTGAAGAGTCATCCAGGGATCTGTAGTAGTTAAAAGCAACTGCTATTTTTTATTTGTTGATGTGAACACGGATGAGCATTCTTTGATGAGTATTTATTACTGTTTTCCTTGTACTGGTGGGTGAAGAACACTACAAGAATTGAAAAGTTGGCTCATTTCACCAAGTTTCCCCAGGCACCTGTCTGTCCTCATCTGAAAATATTTTTTGGAACAGTAAGATCAGTACGTGATGACAAATAAAGTTTCCTTCTTTCTCCTGTCCAAGAGAAAATGCACAGCAATAAAGCTTTCCTAAAATCTTCTTTCTACACTGATGTAGATGAAACCAGCTTTTTGAGCACAAAATCTAATTAAGTGGGGGCAGGAAATATTTATAAACTCCACTCTTTTTGTGAAATGAGGAATGGCCTAAATGTTGCTTATCACTTTCTCTTTTTAAGTGGGAAATGGAGAAATTGCTCCTGGTGGTTAAGGAACTTGGTAGGACTGCTTGATTATATGCTTGCTGTGGTCAACCTTTTATTCTGTCATCTGACATGCTGCAAAATAGAGCATTTAAACAAGAGCAGGGCATCTTGAAATTCATGCTCATATTTCATTAGACTTTTTAGCTTCGTATTGAGACTGCTGTCATTATTTTAAGTGCCATTGTATCAATATCTTCAGCAGCTTCATCATATGCTGTGTAAAAGCTCTCTATTTTTATCTGTCAGAACTGTCAGTTATTTTCCATTTTCCATATTTAGGGTCTCTCATTGGCTGTAAGCACCAGTTGTACCTGCACTGCAATTATCATGCTAGCTGACACTAAGAGAAGATTCAAATACTGCTACCAATGAAACTGCTTATTGCAGAGGAATGATGCACCTCTTTAAATGTTCATACATTGTCTGGATGAGTCTTTTAGGAACATGTACAATAGAGAGAAGTAGAAGTTGGGTTGACAAGTGTGATGCTTGATGCTGAAAAGTATAAATATTCATCCCTACCTCCTTCCTACTTGTCCAAGAGAAGGTAGCTACACTTCTGATGCTCTTTTTTTACTTAATTAGTTTCTGCTTCTTCTGGGCCCATCTACTCTATATGTGAAGAAGTGGCAGGCATACCTGGACTGGAGTGTTACTGCAAATCTGAGCAGAAGAGTCAACAATGAATTTTTTTTTTTTCCCATATCAAATTAGAGCCACCAAATTAAAGTTTTGAGGAAAAGCTGCAGCAGGTAGTGGGAGAAGAAAGGAAAAGCCAGCTTGATGTGTTGATCCTTCTGGTTGTTTTTATTTTACTTTGTCTGATGGAACTTCTGAGTTTTTATCAGGTCTTTTCATATTGTTTTCTTCCTGACTGACACTCTCAGGTTATTCTAAAACCTTGGATCAAGTAAAGAAGCTAAGATGTAGTAAGCGGATTCTTTCATGTTGGAAATTCATTGTCTGATTTGCTACATAAAACAACCCCTCATTTCACAGAAGAAATAACACCATCTCTTTCAACATCTTGTTTCAGGTTTCTCAGTATATTTCCTACAAGACTGATGAACAAGACAATTTGACTGACACAAACCCAGTTTTTCCTGACACCCCATGCACATGCAAGATCTGAGAGGTGCCTTCCAAACATCTTTATGCCTCTAATGTTCTGTGAAGTAAATGGTTTTTCTGGGCCCATCCACTCTGTGTGTTGCACCAGTGGTGGCCAAAACACACAGAGCTGACATATGCCCTGTGTGAAAGTGTGAGTTTTATCTTGCACATGACTGAGCTATGGAAAGTGACGTGACTTCTGATTTTTCTAAGTCTGCAAAGCTGACAGAAAAGACAAATCTGTAGTGTGTTGTAGGTGTGTCTGCTAATTGTGTAGATGTTTTCCATTGGACTGTGTGGTAAAAGCACCAAAATGCCTCAGTTTTGTGTTTCTGTAGCAATTCTCAGATTCTCTGTCCACACTATCGGCTAGTGAGCCAAATACTGTTGTGAGACAAATGAACTCAGAGAAAAATCTGTATCATTTTGAGGCCAAAACCAGCTCCATTGTCATGCTTACCTGTCAGTTTTTTAGGCAGTACCAAGTTCCTATGTGGTGCTGAAGTGGCATATTTAATAATGGAAAGTTTTCTAAAACTTTGGTTTAATAAGGAAAGATTTAATTGCATAACATAAGGCTTACACTCAAAATATAAACCAAATTCCAGTCCATTTGCTGGTTGGAGAAACCGGAGTATAGTTTTTAAGAAATTGTTAATTATTCCTACCTGTTTGTGTGGTTTTGTTTGTTTGTTTGTTTGTTTGTTTTGGTTTTGGGTCTTTTTTTTTTTTTTATCCTCATCATATGTTTTTCAGCTGAAAAAGGAAAGATAAAATAAGGGGGAAAAAAGAAAAAGTCTGGGTGGGGTGTCCTCTCTGGCAATATTTTTTGTGCAGCTCAATCAAAGAACTGGAAATCTTATGACATAAAGATGGAAGGAATATGTTTTTCAATTATTTGTAGCTCAGTATTCAAAGCAGAGAGCTGTGGATTAAACTATTTTGCTTGCTGTCAGATGTTTGAAGTGGAATGCTGTGCCAATATAGCCATGTCTATTGGCGTATGCTTTTTTTCATTTTTTAGAAAATGTTTTCTCTGGGAGTTTATTTCTGGAGTTATTGACTTCCTGGTAAATCACAATTTTTCTCTGCACTAAGCTAGGAAGCAATCAAGTCTCCAGTGCTCAATTTGGCAATGTGTTTATTTAGCCTTTTTGAAAGCAGATTTTTGTACTTTTTTATATACTTCAAGAATAAGTTCATTAAGTAAAAGGTCTGGAGGTGATGACTATTCTTCACAAAAGAAACATGTTGAGTTGCAAAAATTTATTGAGGTGAGTGCTGATGTGAAATTGATAGACTAAGTTGAACTGATTTTTAAGTATATTTTTCCAGTGCTCTAAGGAAATTACTGTCACTCTTCTCTGAATGTTATATGTGCCCTCTATTTTCATTAAAACACTGTTAATCTGACTTCTTCCTTCATTTAGCAGGTTTCAGTGCATGTAACCAGGCAATTAATAGAGTTTTTTGCCCTTGACACATCCTTTTATTGATGTGCACATATACCTCCTGATCTCATTGGGTATTAGAAAATTTTAAAAATTGAGGAAACCAAGCTAAGAAAGAAAAAAACTGAAATAGCAGAAGTTCTTTTTCCTAACTTTTCCCCCAGGACTGATATTTTTTGGACGTGGACACCACAAGTAAGTGAAATTAACACAGAAAACCCCTAGAACTCAAAGCTTACATTACAAAACTCAGATATTCTGGTATCACTTTGCTAATGGTGCACTTTCTTTCATTTGCAGCAGTCTTAGCCTTACAGACAACTTCCCTCCCACTTCCTTCACAGTGCCAAGGGTTGTGAGTGTCATTATTAGATACTGTGAAGTTTCTGCACTCTTTCTTGAGCCCCTATCAGTGTTTCTGTCATTTCTCCTCGGTTTTGGGATCAGCTCTGGTGTGTCTGTGTGTGCTCTCTTACACTGCTTTCCTCTCAACTCCCCAGTGCACCTTTACCACTTGAGGGAACTGAGCTTCGGAACTAACAGCTCTCCAGCCACCACAGACACACAGACTGAGGAGCAATTGGTTTGGGAACTCCCTAGAACATTGCAAAGAGCATTACCAAAGCTTTCATTCCCATAGTGAGGCAGTGATCTGCAGTGTTCTTGTGAAATTCGCTGCATTTGCATGGACATTGGTCATTGCAAGAGGTGACCCTCACTTTCAGTTGCTGAGCATATCATCCATTCTTCCTGTTCTGTCTTACTGCTCCCAAAACCCAGCTCTTTGGGAGAGCTGTGTGGAATAAAATATGTGAGATGAAAAGAATGTTGTTCTCTCTCTCTGCAGGTGCAGGGTCTCTGGATGCTCTCACTGCAGGTGCAGGATGCTCTCTCTGCAGGTGCAGGATGCTCTCACTGCAGGTGCAGGTCTCTGGATGCTCTCACTGCAGGTGCAGGATGCTCTCACTGCAGGTGCAGGTCTCTGGATGCTCTCACTGCAGGTGCAGGATGCTCTCACTGCAGGTGCAGGTCTCTGGATGCTCTCTCTGCAGGTGCAGGATGCTCTCACTGCAGGTGCAGGTCTCTGGATGCTCTCACTGCAGGTGCAGGATGCTCTCACTGCAGGTGCAGGTCTCTGGATGCTCTCACTGCAGGTGCAGGATGCTCTCACTGCAGGTGCAGGTCTCTGGATGCTCTCACTGCAGGTGCAGGATGCTCTCACTGCAGGTGCAGGTCTCTGGATGCTCTCACTGCAGGTGCAGGATGCTCTCACTGCAGGTGCAGGGTCTCTGGATGCTCTCACTGCAGGTGCAGGTCTCTGGATGGCTCTTGCTCTGCCCAGCCCAATGAGGCTGTCCCGGTGGCTGGGAGATTTACCCAGTATGTCCCAGCCCTGGGTCAGTGCTCTTGCAGCATCTCTGAGCCTGCACTGTGCTGTGTAGATGCACTCCTGGTAATCAGCTGTCAATGCTGATGCTGATTTAGGGACAAGGGATCAACTCCATATTGCATATTAAGCCCAGAGGCTCACTTCTACATTTGTGGCTATGACTGACTCGCGTGAACCTGACTGAGTTACTCATGCTCTGCCCGGAGAAACTGGTCTGATTCTATCTGGGCTGAAATGTCCTGTCTTCTTTTTAAATTGATATTGTTTGCCATGTTTCCAGGTTGGATCGTTCTTTCAGCAGGTAATTTATGCACTTCAGAGTGATTTTTTTTTTTTTGATGAATCAAAATTTCCTAAGAAAACCCTTCACTTGAGGTTGAATGAAAAATTCTGTCTGACTTTAAACAAGATATTTTTCCTTTGTTTTTATAGGGTTTGAAACATTATTTTTTCCTTGTTATTGCAATTTAACTGTACCAATTACACTATGATTTCTTTCTAGAACTGGTTCTTTTTGCAAGCTTCACCCTGTCCCCTAAAAATAATTCACTGAAATGGGATTGTTTTTCTGCATTGCTGTAATTTTGTAATACTATAGACAAGTCACTTTCATCACTTTGTTCCTTATTATGCTAAACAAGGGTAATATTGCACAGCTGAAAAATCTGATGAGCCTTAATTCATTGATAGCTGTAGCATGTTTCAGAACTGTGTTATAGTCCCAAGAATATTCTCAGTTGCATAGATCTTCAGGGGAATATTCAGATTTAATACTAAAAGACACTAAAGAAGAGTATAATTTTGTGTTGACAAAAAAAGGCTAAGTGTATGGCACTCCCTGCCAATGCTTTAATTTCACAAATCCTTGTCTGGAGACCTTTCTACTTCTAAATTTCTGAAGGATCTCTAGAATTTTAGCTGACTGACTTCTATTTGACTTTAAAGGGAGATCTGCATTTTAAAACACCGTGCAATATTTTGAAAAGTTCCTCATAATGTCCAGACTAGCATCGCATTAAATCTGTCCTTGGCAATGGCAAATGATGTTATTAATATTCAGTTGTAGCAAGATGGATTCAAACAGGGGGAGGGTAGGGGGTGTTCTTTGGCATAGCTCTTGGTTGTTAAGAAAGTAATAAACCTTCCTTGTCTCTGATTTTATAACGGACAATAACCATTAACTGATCAACAGAAGAAATGTCAGGTGTGGAATCAATGCTGATAGAAAAATATTTCATCTGTTTACATTTACGAAGGATCACTGATAAAACCTTTGATCCCATTAAGGATATAAACTCTTCACATATAGTCGATGACAAGTCTGATGAGCTAGCTGAGCTCCACCAGCCTCACTGTGCTTAGTGAATGTTCAGCTAAAAAGGGATCAAATTGACTCATGAATTTCAAGATTCCTAGGAAATTACCATTGTGAGGTGACCCAGTTTTTTGATTAGTGTCATGAAAAGACAGGTCTCACTGAGAAATAAACGTAATAATGTCAACCATGCGCTTAAGTTCTTCTCTCCGTTATACACATTCGCTTTCAAATTGTTTTGTCATTTTAGCATAAACTGTACCACTTGCTTTCATCTGAGAAACACAAGCTTAGCATAGTTCTGTGCAGAAATCAAAGATGAGCATGGAAAAAAGGCCCCTCTTTGCCTATTGAATCACTGATCAGACAAGCACAGTAGATATTTGCATGGATCCTTAGTAGTTGGGTCTCAGTAGCTGCCTTAGATAATTGTTGAAAGGGAAAGAAGTAAAGAGCAGCAAATGTAGACATTTCATCCATCTGTTTTTCCCAGTAATGACAGACTTTCTTATGGGTTGCCCTCTCACTTCGGTCTTTTTTCAAGTAGAGAGGACTCACCAGCTGAGAGTGGTATTGATAATGTTATAACTTTGAACCATCTAGTTCAAACCAGGAACAAGAAATAGTGAAATGAACTGCCTTCCCTTGTTAGCAAATGTTGCGAAGAAATTTTATGACTGAGCCAGGAGGATATTGAGAAAGAAAGAGAGAAGAAAAGCAAAGGTTCAGAAATCAAATCTGATTTGCAGTGGGGCTAATTTCACATTGTATTATTCTCTCCTGAAAAAGCCATTTGATTGAATTGGAAAATACATGTGAAAATACTATGAACTCTGAAAATTTCAGGAAGTCTTCACAGAGACCAGGCTATGGTCAGTCACTGGCTGTTAGTTGAAACCATAATGTTCCCATCTTCCCATGTCGCTGAGGGCTTATCAGTCCAATTAATTTTTTTGGGATGCGGTCATCCCTACCTATATTTCTTACACCAGGTCTGTGACATTTTTGATCCTCTCTTTCAATGTTTTCAGCTCATGCAGTTCTCTGTTCTCTGTTTCTTCTTCACTGTACAGGTGCAGAGAACTTTCTTTGCAGCAGAGGCCCCTGTCACAACCACAGCATGTGAGGATAACTGCCTCTGCACGGAGGAGGTTAGCTCGTTTCCCTCCTCATGAAGCATCCTGTCTGCTCCCCTCAGGACTCATGACAGCTCAGTGGAGAAGAGCTGTTGAGTATGCCCAGATAAAGCAAAGGAGATTTGCCTTAGTAAGAGGGAGGTGAGAAAGTCATCCTTGGCTTATGGGTTTATGACCCTCACAAAAAGCTTTAGTACTAAAGCAGAAGCAACAAAATTTTGTATTGTTCCGTTAAGAAGACAGAAAACCAGAGGAGTTTAAAAAAGAAGAATAAAACCCCTTTGGGTTGAGGAAGTGAAAACAAAGGAGGGAACATAATAATGTACAATCACAGCTCTTCCTCAGTGTGGCAGCAGCATCTGTTAAAAAATGCAGGACACTTAAAACTGGCAGGGAACTTGAAAAGTCTCGTTTAGCTGCAGGATGGGATATACCATAGAGACAAGGGCTTCAGTCAGTTGCAATAGAGTTTCCTATTAAATGCTGAACTACCAGTGGCTGTGGACTCTGGCTTCTTCACATTCTCCCTTTCCTCTACTGGTTACGTTAAAAACTAATGCTTGGTCCTTTGAGATACTCATTGACTGTGATTGGTGTTACAAGCCACCTCATGATGGGCTGTAGTAGAAAAAGCAGTTGCCACTGGAGGTGAACACAAGGTGAGATAAAAACTGAACAAAAATATGGCATTGTCCTTTTTAAACTGAAAATTCAAGTCCAAGGTGTGAACAGCATAACCTTCGAATAATAAATGTGCAGACAAATCTTTCAGATGCACTATGAGAGCTATTTTGGAAGACATAACTGCAAGCCTCTTGAGTTAGATGTAGTGATTGCAGAGATGTAGGCTGCCCCAGCAAAATGTCTTTTCATGACCAAGGCAGAGGATTTCATTAAGAGTGCTGTTATGTTTTCACTGCCTAGTTAATTTTACTTTCTGAGGCTCTTCCAATGTCTCAGTTCACAGGAAAGTATGTCAGGAAGGATTTTCAATTCTTCCCATGGCATGTACTTTTGGTGGAGATTTTATTTTACAGAAGTGTAGAAGCTCCTTTCTGTCTAGTCTTATTTGGCTGGCAGAGGTCAAGCTGGGAGGGAAGGCACTCCAAGGAAACAACACCCTCTTCGTAATAACCATTAGGTAACAGGCTGAGCTATCACTGGTACACAGAATCTTTGCTCGTTAAACTGCCTACATTTCTCTCTGAAGTTAACAGTAGAATAGCCAAGTAGAAATCATTCCCCAGATGTTACAAGTGCTCTGAAATATGTTTTAAACTCTCTAAATACTTTACACTTCTTATAAATTCATATCTTGATCCCAGAAGAGGATCCAATGCACTCACCATGGACTAATAAACATTTAGAAAAGTTAAATTACTTAGAGATATTTAAGTATCATACAAATATGTGTAAAGTGCAGACACTCTCCAGTATAAAACAGAACCTACAAAAATCTTTGTTTATTTAATTGCATTTTGGTTCTTCCATTTAATAAAGAGGATCGTTTTTTAACCTCTCCAGTTACAAACAGAATTGTGGATTCTGTTACAACAGACCAGAGAAAGAGAAATCTTAAACCGAAGGCATTTAGTCACCTGCAGAGTGGGAGAGATTGAAAAGGAAAATAGATTTACTGCCTTCCACATCAGTTTGAAGGCAATTTGTGTTTGAATTCCTTTAAAATCAATTTCTGAATAATATTAGTTGTCTGAAATGATGCAAAATTATACTGGAATTCAGCCTCATTTTGCAGCACAGAGAAATTCTCTCTCTTCGTCCTTGTTACTCTTTAAGTCATCTGTTCTCCCTTCATTTATTCTTTCATGATGTGCTCTGCCTGCTGACGAGTGAAATGCAAACAGGAAGTGGGAAGGAGCAGGCTTTGTCTCTCCTGCCAGTGTGCTTCATACATTTGTGAAGAAGCAGACCTGCATCACAAAACCAACCGAAAGCCACGGAGTTACCTCTCTAAAAAATGTAATGGACTGTACTGAAAGCCTAACTTTGACTGATGTGAGGTTTGGGACTTCATCCAGGTAAGAATTCATGCAGCAATGAGCACAGATAAGGCAGCTGACCCAGAGTAGGGCCAAACTGTTTACCAGCAGATGTGTTTTTGAAAATCTTCCTTAACTGGTCATGGCAGCGGAAAATACCCTGCTGTTAAACGCATCTGCAATCCACTGCGCTCCCAATCCACCTACAAAAATTCTGACCTTTAAAGAAATGATGGAGAAGCTGGTGATTTTTTCCATGGCATTGAAGCTCAGTCTATTTTAGGCTCCAAGGCAATTGCAGCCCTTTTTGCTCCCTATTTCACATCACTTTTAAGTCTTGTTCTGGCCACTATGAACCCTTCAGCACTTCTCCCTGTGCAATCACTCGAGTCAAGATCTGTGATTTGTGATTTGCAGATGACATGTACATTTCTTGGCTGATGGCTGTTAAAGCAGTTTGCAAACCTAAGGCAATAAAGTGCAGGGATGCAGTTGAAGCTTTCTATTGCCACACTGAATTGCCATTCTCATGCAAATGAATAGTAAGTTCCTCTAGGACTGAAAATAATCTGTTGTAAATTTCTGCATTAATTTTTTAAGTAAATAATTTTGCCAATTATCATTATATATCTTCTGTAGATGGGAATATCATATTTAACTAGTCTGTGTATCAAAACAGTGATGCAGCTGCTGTAGAGGAAAAAGAAAAAAACAATCAGTTTCTGCATTCACCAAATCTAGGTCCTTTAATCCCTTCAGTATGGAAATCTACTTATTACTGAGCTGCAGAACACAGTAACAATTCCTAAAGTGTTAACACATTTATTTATACATTTCTGATCATCTTTCATTTAAATATTTATAAAATACATACTGGGAAGTATGTACCTTTTAGAAAACTCAGTTGATATGTCATTTTCTTAAAATATTCACTTCTCTTAAAAGATACCTAAAAAAAAAACCTGCTGGATTTTGTTTTAAGTGACACTATAAATGTACAAACAAAATGTAATCTTAAAAAGAAAATAATATGATTACCATCAGAAGGATTACTGTGGTTTGTTGTTCAGAGAGCAAGAAACACAAGACGATTTTTTCATATACTCAGTCTCAGCTTGCAAAAAACCAAATATATTGAAGTGCCTTGGTCTTAATGTGCATCCTAAAGTCTACATATTGTATAAATTCCTAATCCTGTCAAAATGTAAGTCTGAAGATTAGCAGAATGTATAATAAATGATTCCATGTCATTACACATAAAAATAGTATTGCTAAATCAAGTGTGGCCCTTTATAAATGTAAAAAAGACCAACTTAAGGAGATTTGTGCTTTATAATTCTACAGCTCTGACTAGAAAAAAAGATTGACTAAAACAGATTCCCCATTTCTCTGATACAAATCAGTTTGTCTTCATGCACACGCAAAAAGACATTGGAATAGATTTCTTTAGCACATAACTTAATATTTATTGAGGTTTCTTGTACATTTAATTATTAATGCCAGCAGTGTTACAGTATTTCTGTGAGGTTGCTATTACTGACCCTGTACCTGTTGGGTTTTTTCTCCCCTTATATTATTTCTTCTACAATCATGAAGGCATAGCACTTACCAATTATTTTGTGTGACAGAGTCAGAAAGACTTACGGTCACTAGGTCTCTTGTTTGGCAGCATTTCAGGGCTTGTCATTCTACAAAATATTGTTTAGTTTAATCATTTTATAGTTAGTGCATTTGGTACATTAATGATAAACATTTACAGAACAATCATTTCTCAGTGTATTAAAATGAATCTTGTAGAAATGTTCAGTGAAGCCAGAAGAAAATGTAAACCACATATAGAGTACAGATAACCTAGACACAGTAGTACCACCATTACAAGGTGTGGTGATTTTGACTGTTGGGGTAGTCTATTACAGACACTTTCCTATAAAAAAGATCTGTTGTTTTAGTTCTCATTTCCCCTAAATTAAATTAAGTAATTAGAATAGCATAGAAAAGTAAAATTAAAAACTTTGTTGTATATAATATACTTTATAATATATAATATGAAGGCTGTTAGAAATAATGTATGAACACTAGCCTTTTATGGAGTTGTGACACCTTTGCATGGCTTAAATGGAGAATAAGTCAGTAGTGACCTTGTTGGTGGACAAATTGGTTATAGACAGTCTTTTTCCTCCCACACCTTTTAAATAACTCCGCCAACCAGAGAACTCAAAATGACTGAAGTCAGTAGACAGCTGCAAGATGCAGTGCTCCTGAGCTTAGTAGTAAAATTCTCACTGACTTCAATAGAGGCAAATTTCTCCCCAACATTTTCAAAGGTGCCTGGAGGGTGCACATCACCAACATAAGGAATTTTAAGGACGTATTTCCTCAGTGATTGAAAATAATATTTTTCAGACATGTCTTATCCAGATGCAGAGATGTAAAAATAGCACTTACAACAAGCATTAAAATAGGGCAGTTCCTTAATGATGAAAATACCTCTCATCCAGCTCTTGTGATCAATTGCCACATTGTACCAGTTTTGCACATTCTTGAGTGTACTGATTTAGATTCTGAAGGTCTAACATGCACAGCAAGCCTCCAGTCATTGAGGACAGCAGGAGCTCTGCTGGAGTCAAGCCTCCAGGACTACACATAGAACCTACTCCTAGGCTCATTATTTCTTTCACTTGAAGAACTAAAAATTACCAAAAGAACTAACTATCATTTATAGAAGGAAATTAAATGTCTTAGTAATCTAAACCTTGGACTAAATTGGGAATATATCTAGCACTGACTGTCTTGGACAGGCACTATTAACACATTTATTGGGCAGGACTGAGTGGATTTGACACATAGAGGCACTGGGAGAGGAAGTACTGAAGACTGAATTTAAAAGCACAATGCTGT
This sequence comes from Taeniopygia guttata, assembly GCF_048771995.1. Classification (NCBI taxonomy): domain Eukaryota; kingdom Metazoa; phylum Chordata; class Aves; order Passeriformes; family Estrildidae; genus Taeniopygia; species Taeniopygia guttata. Next base: position 15,793,529 of record NC_133033.1, read on the forward strand.
AATCTCTCATTATTTTCTCCCTTTTTAAGTTCACTAGGAATAAACCTAAGAGTCAGGGGTCTTCCTTTGTGCATGCCAAGGAGCTTCTTCCTAATGGTAGCTGTTGGGAAGGAAATCATCTGCCTTTTAGCTGCTGTCTGGGAACAGAAGCACCAACCAGCCCAATTACCTCCCTCACACACATCTCTCCAAAGATCCCCAGACCCTCCATGCACAAAGGACAGTATGTCTCCAGCAATTCAATGGACAGAAGAAGCTGAATCCATAACTTGCAGAGATCCATTCTCAGCCCCTCTTCCACACTGCTGCTAGACCAGAGAGGGAGTGAGTGTTCAGCACTGTCTCCTGGAGCGCAGAGGGAGCCAAAGGATGGGATGGCATGGCAGGTATAAGTAATGCAATGCAACTCCACAGTTTGTTACTCCCCAGAATTCCTCGTGCTTCAAGCTGCAGTGTGGCTGTGGGAGCAGTGTGGTGTTTATGAGCAGGTGCTCAGCAAGGAAAGAAAAGCATCTATATCGAGCTGTACTCTGGGAGAGCTGCTCTGGGAGTTCATTCTTTCTGGACCTTCTGTAAACAATCTTGTCAAGGGGCTTAAATGACCTTATGAGGGGGATCCAGATCTTGAAGTAAATATATCAGCTATGCTTAATCTGGGAAATAGGCAGGAGAATCCTCAGTTACGCAGTTTCAGTTCCTTTAAGGAAGCCAAACTCTTTGTAAAAGGGTCCAATGACATGCTAAATCAGGGTAGTTTTCCTCCCTTACCATTTCTTTGGAAAATAACAGCCAAATCAAAATCTTATTTGGGGGAAAAATGTGAATGAATATTAAATTTGGATAAGGGTAATAATAAAATATTTTTGTTTCAGTATTCTTGGAACTAAAAATTCCAGTATTGGAAAGCTTTTTTAAAACAAATTTTTCAATTTCAGTTCAGGCTTTCAAACTAAACTTAAAAAACCAAAACCAACTTAAAACAAAAGAAAATACTAGAATTGTATGAGAAATAACTGTTCTACATAATCCAGACAGAAAATTTCTCGGTCTGGATAAAACTTCTTATTCATTCCTTCAGTATTATAGAGAGCTTTTTTTCAGAATAGAAACCAGACAATCTCTAACTACCACCAACTGTTCAAAACAAGTCTTTACATGCCACTTACAGTAGGACCAGTGCCTTTGACCCTGTACTTACCAGCATAGGATTCAGGGCTTTAATATGAGAATATATGTATATAATAAGAAAATAAACTGGTTAAATTATTAAAAGCTGACAAATCATTTGGCTTTGTTCAATCTGAGTGTCTTCATTAATGACCACTGAAGCAGACAAATATATTCCCTCTTTGGGTAAATTTTGGATATGACTGTATATTTTTCTTTTGTTATAGAAAATGGTGGCATGTCATAGTCCCTCTGACGAGCAGTGTGTAATAAGCACGAGACACTGGGAAAATACTTCCTATCTGTTAGAAGAGGGTGACAGTTTTCAAATAGATGATATATGATTTAGTTTTGTTGGTGAGTTATGTACACTGGGTTTCGCATTAAATCTATCACTGAATACACATTTATCATGGTAACGAGAGCATCACTTAACAGAGCTGCTAATATTCCCTCTCAGGATATATAGTGGTAAATGTACATTTAAAAAATAAAAAAACCCTCAATGCATCTTTAAGTGCATTGTATTCATTACAATATTCATTAAATAAGGAAATTAATAGCAATCAGAGAAAGCATGATAGATGAAGAAGGAGCTGTAGCACAGAACAATGATTTGGGGAATATCTCTGATGTGGTGATTGTTTTCTTCCAGCATGCTCTTTATTATTGCCTTTACCCCAGAAAAGCTTTCAGATGCCAGCTGCTTCTATATTGATGAGTATGGGGAACAGAACAAACTCTAGCTGTGAATGTTCGATCAATCTTTATATAGGTAAAATTGCCACTCTCCAGCTGATTTATGTAATGATTTTAGTTTGTGCCAGGAAAGCCGTAACAGAAATCCACTCCTGTGCAATTAATTGTTTAAATCAAATACATATCCCTGCTGCACAGGATGCTTATGCCTAAATTTTGTAGGAGACAAGACTATACATCTTGAATAAATGATGCAGAAACTGGTTGAAGTTTACTTTCTGCTATCCAGGTGCTGGAGTTGCTTCTTTCCTTTTTCAAATGTAGTCTATTTAATCTCCTGTAGCGTAGGAAATTATGTTCAAAATCTCTGTGATCCTCTCTCCCTACTAAGTTATGCAAGTAGTGACAAGTATACACTGTAAGTCTTGAGATTTTATCTTTAATGTGTGGCTACACACTGTTGATCAAGAGAGCCTGGTAGAAAAACATTATTTTCAGGTGTGAAAAACCGTCACCTTTATCAAATAATTTCTCTTGCATCTCTCCCAAGGCATTGTACCCTATTTAAACTTGGGAGGTTAAGTTTGTAGCATTCATTATGACTGAAAATTTAGTTCACACAATCATGATGTTCCCTTTATTAAGTGTTACTGTTAAACAATGTTAAAATAATGTGGTTGGCCTTTTGAAAGGTTCAGAAGTTATTTATTTCTTTGTCTTGTCTCTTAATTGCATCTGCTTTACAAGATTCTGATATGCAAGCTAATGTTGCTGCTGTATGCCTTGTTTGCCACATATTATCTGATTTATCTATGCATATCTTACAATTTATAGACCTCTCATAAGGTCTTACAGTTCTGCCTGATGTGTATAATTGAAATGTTTATGAGTAATGTAAATCTCTTTTGATAGAGCTATGTCTTGAATCTGGTTGGTAGGTTTCCTTGAACCTCAAAACAAATCAAAAATAAATTCTGGCAGATAGCCTGGCAGTTTTACTGTACTTAGAAAAATGCATTCTGTAAGAATCTTCACTCATGCCATTATATGAATTATTAGCTAGAATAACAACAAGTTTCAGAATCCATAGCAAGAGTTATTCCTGTATCCAGATACCCCTACTAAAAATGTCTCCCTCACCCACTAGTCCTCTCCCAGTCTGATTAATTTTATTTAATACCTTCAGCTCCCATTCATTACTACCCCTTGACAAACAGTCTCCAGCCTTCAGAATAACTGTTCTTTTGTTAGTAATTTGCAATATCCACTGTCATGACCTGTAAAGCTCTGGACAGGGTATTGATCTAACTGTGCTTTGTGCAAGCAGTGGGTGCAGATCCTGAAGGGGTCCTTCAGTTAAGCTTTGGGGAAACTCCTCATTCAATCCCAAGTGCAGGGCTCATGATGCACATGGTATATGTGTGTAATATGGAATCCTTCCTACTTCCCATTTCCACAGAGTGGGCAGCACTTCAGGAGCTGTGGAAGGTGCCAGGATTTTGACTAGAGAAAGGCAGGTTCTTGTGCATCCCATGCAACCTTGCTAACCAGCAAAACTTACAGATACATTAACAAATTTGTCTCAGCATCTGTCTAGAATGGGATAACTGAATGTGTGTTCAGAAATGTTGTTTAACCCTCTTGCTGGGGGTGAGTTAGCTCTGTATTGCCTCTCACCATTGGCTGCAGCTACAGGGCTCAGTGCAGTCTTGAATTATCCTCAGACATTTGTTACTTGTGCAAGATCACTTACTTGGACTGAAAATATTCCCAAAACACCATGCTCATTGTGCAAATTCTGTTGTTCTTTCCAACCAGCCAGGAAATAACCCGGGCAGCAGCCCAGGCAGGCACGGTAACTCTGCTTTTGGGCAATAGCTTCTACATTTAGAAGGCAGTTGGTTAATCATTATTCCTTTTTTCTCTGCATCAGGTCCTTTTCAAGACTGAGATATCAAGGCTCATGTTTGCCTGGACATTAGTAAGAGCTGCACTTCTGGGGATCAAGCCACAGACTCTTTGCGACAGACTAATTAAAATGAAAAAGACCAAACCTATAGGAAGTGGGAATCAGATCTTTCTGTGGAAAAAGAGAAGGCTTCTAACATTGACTTCTCCACTCCATTGGCCACAAAGCCTGTTCTGGATAGGGAAATAGAGGTTTTGCTGAGTTCTTTTAATAGAAATGGGAGCATCAAAAGGTACTTTTTTTTTTTTTTTTTTTTTTTTTTTGAAGATTATCAAGTGCTTAGGAGAGAAGCAAACACTCAGCAACATCAAAACCTGACGCAATTCTCCTGAAAGGCACTCTGATGTACTGGAAATGCCACATCTCCACTCCTGGGACCCAGTGTAATTATCTGGGGAAAACAGAGTGATTTCCTAACTATTGACTTCCCATAGGTCTAGGTCAATGTGGCCTGATGGTTTTCAGCAAAAGGCTCCCAGTAGTCTTTAAAAACTGACCAATTATAGAGCTGTTTGTTGCAGCTTGTGAGCCAGGAGGGTGTGGGACATCAGCTGCCATGGAAAGAAGGTGATGTTACAGGGAGTGGAAATAGACTCTCCTTTGCTTGCAGGACTTCTCTGCTGAGCTATGACAGCTATGGCAAAACCATTTACTGCCATCAAGAGGCAGCTATGAGAGGAGAATATGAAATATGCTGTTTCTTATCCACTGTTTCCCAATGACCAATTTATTATTTTCACCCTGTCCAGCACTGTGGAAGGGTGCATCAGGGATCTGCCTTTCTCTGCTCTGAATAACTTAAGTCAGGCTTCAACATGTGAAATAATTGAGCTGACCAGAATTTACAGCTCTAGGTGGTTTCTTCTTTCTGTTGTGTTTGTGAGTCATGACAATAAGAGCATGATGCAAAATGTACATGTTCATTTCTTTATAATTTTTCATTTTCATGCCTTTTTATGACTCAGATCAGCTCTGGTATGGTCAAGCTCTCTTAGGCAAGAGTTTCTACAATGATTAGGTATCATCTTTAAAAATTAGAGCAACAGACAGATCATGTGAGCCATGCTCTTTCATTTTTCACTCTGATCTTCACATAGTAAGTCCCGCATGACTTTCAGAGAGGCCTGTCTTGTTTAATGTGGACTTTGTTGGGCTGTAATTTATTTTACTTAATTATTTATGGCTACATTATGTATATTAGCTGCACTTGTCTAAATAACAAGGGTTGCAATGGAAGACTGCCTGTTCAGCTGATTAATTCCTGTTACTTTCTGCATTTCTTAAGGTGATTTTGTGACGAGTTTAGATTGCTGTTTATTGTTCCTGGGCTTGTGTCTAGCAAGAGCACTCTGAGACAACCCAGAATTAGAATAGGCACCAGCAGAACTTAAATGGACACATAAGATTGGATCTGTTCTGCACTTAAAGATTATTTCAGACGGATAGGGAAATGTTTGAGAACTGAATGAATAAAAGATCACTCCAAGCTAATTTTTTTTTAGTTAAGAGTGCATTTAAATCAAGAGCTCATTTTATTTCTTACAGTTTTGAGATGTTTTCAGTTTTTTATATTCTATATTATATTCATGAAACTAAGAGAGTGTACCACATAATAAATGGAAACTTACCCAGAAAAAAGAAATAGATTGTAAGATTGGTTTCTGATCTGACACATTCTTTTGTCTGCTTTTTACTGCTTGCTAACAGCTTGCAGCCATGGCAGGCAGCTAGCAGACCAAGTGCAGATTAACCATTTTAATATTTATTGATAGGAAAATACCCTGAGCACACTTTTAATATGGGTTCCTTGGACATAAGGGCATCAATGGCTCTATAAAATGTAAATAGATTCTTAATTACCTCAAGTGCCCCTTCTGCCCAAGTGGCTCTTTCACGTGAAATACGTCTCACTGGTAATGAGTCCAAATATTGCTAATGGACTGTCAAGGGCATATTGTGGAATCTTTTTTTCATGGGTGCCACACTGGCAATGTGTAGAGTTTTCTGCTTCTTCAGTTCAGGGAAGTTCTCAGGTTGGTTTTTTCCCACAGCAGGGGAGCTCCTCCTAAGTGAAAATCACCACAGTCTGGGGCTGACTGTCTCTATATTTCTTACGATCTGTTTTGGGCTCTCAATACGAAGGAGACAAGGAGTAAGTCAATAAGAGGAGACAAAAGTACTTTGCAATGTGTTATAGCTTTCAGGTTTTTTTTTCCCGAAGGAAATATTTCCCCAGAAATTCCTTTCCTTTTCCTGTTCCCCATTTCTGTCCCAGGAACAAGCTCCACTCCTGCTTTTTTAGCCTGTCTTAGAAATATCATCTCACAGTTCTCCATGGTTGGAGTTTATTCATTCAGTTCTCACACTTCAAGGTGTACATTACATCTTGAAAACTTCTGGTAGAAGAACTCAAACTCTGAGGAAGGAAATTGCTGGATTTAGCCTATGATGGGCATATAACCATGAAAGGAACTGTAAGGAGTGAGAAATGGAATTTCCAAATTTTTTTCAGAATAATGTGAGTCAGTTTATTGACTGTAGAGTGAAAGACATATAATTTAATGGGCAGAGAAAAGAAAAAGGACCATAGTGCCTATTTTGAGTCGTAGATGGAGAGAAATTGGTAAAAAGAAATTGTCTACCCCACACTGCTGCACATTGACTTAGAAACTGTGTGCTGACATCTGAGAGCTGTGCATGTCTTTCTTGAAAACCTATGTGAGGGCAGATGATAAAAAGCTCTGAAACTTGCTGCATCTTGAGAGACAGATTCTGGCTCAGCTCTGCTGCATTGCTGCCTGCAAAAATAAGCCATATAATTCTAAGTCTTGTTGCCTTAGACTAAAGAAAGAATGGGTAGGCTTGGAATGGGAAGGATGCATCTGGACATTAATGTCTCTGGGACTGCCTCCAGCTGGGGTATCAAGGACAAGCACAGTTAATGTATTTAAGGTGCATCTTCAGTTGTTTGAGAGGGGTTGTATGATGACCACAATGCAGTTCACTCACCCAGAAAGGTCTTTGTAGCCTTGTGTTTACTTGTAAAGCAGGAATACTGTTACTATGAGTAGCTGTGGGAAGATGCAGTCATTAGCTGAGAAAACTGCAACTGGTGCAACCTCAAGTAGGCTGGAAATGTCGATGGGTAAGTGACGACTGTGCACGCTTCTGCCAAGGGCTGGAAAGGAGCTGAAAATGTGGAGGTGTCTGGGCCTGGGTTCACTGCTTCTCACATACCTTAATGTCCACTGTACACTACATGCTTTATCAGAAGGATGCTGCTTTTTGTAAAACAGTGCCTGTTTCTCCATTTTCATTCCTTGCTCAAAAATCAAACAGCTGCGTGGAAAGTGGGCAAAGAAGGATAAATTAATATGTCAGAGTGATTTGGTCAAGACTTTCTAAGCAGTTCTTCTGATGCTTTCTGTCATCCTCAAGAAGAGAGGAGAAATAACTATATCATGGGAGAAATCACTTCATTATATCATGGTCTTACAATGACCTTTTTAATAGTGAGGATTATGTCACCCTGTAGATTATGTTAGCCTAGACAGTGGCCTTGGGCTCCCTTGTTGTGGTCACTTTTGTCTGCGGCAGAGACGCTGTAGTTTGTAGCTGTGCAGAGCTTCTCCTGGGGTTTCTTGGATGTGACTGGGCCATGCTGCTGCAGCCATGGCACTGAATGTCCATAGATGACTGTGAGTATAGAAAAAAAATGAAGGCAAAGAAAACAGATTCAAGGCAGGGAAACCAGGAAAAACTGGGGCAGAAAGGCAACTGATCTAGAGAACTTGATGAGTTCCTTTGGAGGAGACTGCATCCAGTATGGAGAACATAAAGTATTTCAGAAAGAAAGTAGATTTACTATTTTTCTTCCTGTGTTATAATCAGATATGTATCTCATTTAATCTTCCCTCTTCTTCCCTTCTCTGCAGATATATGAACTTGGTAGTAGGAAGTTCATCATGCTTCACAAAATTAGCACATCTGTAATTTATATGCCTTTTAACTTCTAGTTACATTTCATAATAGAAGAGCTGTGGTTCCCAGCAAATCATTTATGGTACCAGAAAGCTGTGGGAGAAGATTGCTTACTTCCTAATTCAGTGTGACCCAAAGAAGTGAGAGAAATAACTCAGGGCTAAGTTGTTTCCTCTGGAGTGTTTTATACTGGAGTGGCCCACAGCAATAAGTGCTTAAGTGGCATAAGGGAATAGAGGAAGAGTATATAACCAGAGATGATATCTTTTCTAATAGCATTTTTAAGAATTAAAGAATATGACTTTGAAAATAGGATAACTGAAGCACAATGAGCTAGAAAAGGAGCTTTTTCATTAGGGGACAGACTAATGAAAGACTAAACTTCTCAGTCAAGAGTTTTACATAGGAGTGGCTTCTTTACCCAAACCAGCCTCTTCCATACTTCCTATAAGCTCAGAAACAGTCCCTTTGTAATGTATATGTTTATATATAGTACTCTGAGTTTTGGGGGTTCTTTGAATAAGATAGTATAGCATGTAATGAACATCTAGAAAAACCATATGGGTCAATTATCTCCCCTTGGATTATGAACCTTGAGAAAGCATAAAGCAGTTCTTCAAGGCTCTGTGTATCTGGTGGTGTCATGTAAAATACCTGGAGGAATATTTGTGTTGTTACACAAATTCATGTTCCTAAACATAGAGAAATTTCTATAACAATTTTTGAAATGTGCATTAACACGTAGAGTCATTGTTGTAGGAACACTTGATCTGTTGATTTCACTTCCATGGTGGACTCTTTACAGTCTGTATCATTTCCACTCCACTTCACTGATGGTAGAAAAGCTTTTTTCATGGTTTATTTAGCAGAAAGTCATTTTGATTAGCAAGATGAGTAATACTTTACAGCTGTTTGCAATTACTGCATCTGTTCTATCAGTGGATTCAAATATTGGAGGCTATATTGACAGAAAGGCAACATGCAATAGAAATGGGTACAAGAGGGGACACATGGACACATACACACTTCATGGGTCTAGTCATGTAAAGAGAAATCAAACAGCATGTTAGTCCCAAATCTGTGCCACAAACTCAGAGCTGGATTTAATACATTGGAAAAGAATTTCTTTTGTGAAAGTGTAGAGGTTTAGTAGAGGTTTTATCTCAAAAAGGCTGGTGTAAGAGCTGTGCACTAATTCTGCACTCCTAAAATACAGGAAAAGTTTTGCCCTTCTTTCCAAAAGACATCAAGGCTGGAGCCCACACAGATGGGAAAAGCAAAACAAAGTCTCTGAGAACATCTGGAGACTATGTACAGTCTATAGACATGAAACTGTCTGCAATCTTAAAATAAGGGAAAAGTTTTGTAATGCTCCTGATTTTGCTCTTCCAAATACACAGCTCTCTTCTGTGTTCTGTCTTCTAAGGAAGAGCTTTGTTTATTTCAAAACTTCTGGTAAATTCTTGTCTTATACTTCCCCAAGTAAATCACTTTGTCATTCCATATTCCACACTGGTGGGAGTTTCACGCACAAAAGAAGAAAGGAGGTACTATGTAAGCTAGATGAAATAAAACCCCCATCAAGGTCTACCACAGTGGGGTGTGTCCTTTATTTACTTGAAAAAGGAAAATGTTTTTATGTCTGCCCATGCTATGATTACAAATAAGCTCAGATATTATTACAGAAAAAATTTAATGGTAGACTGGTACTCCCACCTCACTGTTTTCTCACAGGCAACACATTTCTTCCCTGACTTTAATATTTGTATTTCTTTACATTCCACAGGTTACATTTAGGTCCAAGACTCTTCAACAATTCTTTGTAAGCAAATTTCCAGAGAGTAGTACGGTCACACCCAGAGGGTCAAGGTCTACAGCTCAGAGCCCTGATGGACATCAGTGACAAGTGGGGTCCCTCAGGAGTCAGTACTGGGACCAGTGTTGTTTAATATCTTCACTAGTGACATAGACAGTGGGATCGAGTGTACCCTCCAGCAATTCACACATGACACCAAGCTGAGTGGTGCTGATGGCACACCTGAAGGACAGGATGACATCCAGCAGGACCCAGACAAGCTTGAGAGATGGGCCATGGGAATCTCACGTGGTTTAACAAGAGCAAGTGCGAGGCGCTGCACCAGCCCCTGGTGACACACAGGGTGGGGGATGGACAGAGAGAGCAGCCCTGCTGAGAAGGACCAAGGATGCTGGTGGAATCAGGCTGGACACGACCCAACAATGTGCACGGGCAGCCCAGAAACCACCCGTGGCCTGGGCTGCATCCAGAGTGCCGTGGGCAGCAGGAGATGGGGGGACCACACAGCTCTGGGGTGCCTGGAACGGGTGGTTAAGAAAGTTTTGATTCCCCACTAAAATTGTCTTGGGATGGCTTTTCTATGTTATTTAGCACATATTCTGTCTCCATCCTTGGATATGGTAATACTATTTTTGTCTCAATGTTGCCTTTAGGAAGATTGATGTTGTTTACAGTGCTTTCTATGGGTTTGTGCTGTATCAAAGTCTTGACACTCATCAGTAAAATTTATGTGATGTATTATCTTGTCCATTTCTTTAGGTTAGACAGAAATGAACCGGGCAGATTTTGAGGTCTCTCTCTCTATATAAGATGTCCTAATGTCGCCTTTCCTTCCCCATTACAGACAACTGAAAGTAAGTACATTCCTACAACAAGCACTAACACCAGTCTGTGTAAGTGATCTTTCTCAAATTTGCTCTTCCTCATTTATAGGCAGATCTGCCTTTCTAGAATACTCTTCCCACATCCTATAAAGGAACCAACCTGTATTGCTTACAAAGAGGAAAATGTTTGTGATTGGTCATTGTAGCTCTCCCAAATACTTTGGGAAACTATTAATGTGTCAGGACTTTGTGCCAGTGTCTCATTGCATATTGACAAATGATGGAGGAAACTTGTTCTCATCACAGAATGAGGCCTAAAGCAAGATGAGGGGATAAACTAAAGCACCTAATTTCCCCCAAACAGGATGAATTCTGCTTATTGTACTCCAGCCTTTATTATGTAGCTGTAATTGATAGAGTATTTTGAAAGCCATATAAATGACAGTACACAAAGAAAAGGAGGATGATTCACATTTATCAAATAGAAATAGAAGTAATGTCTGGGAGAAGCAGGCCTACTAATTAACAGAACTTAGAAGAAAGGATACTGTAATGTGGCAAACTATTTTGAAACTGTCTGAAAAAAAAAACCTCTTGCAGAGCAAGAGTTCCCCATAGCTGCAAAATCTAGATTCAGGTGCATTTACAGTCACAAGCAGCAGCACCTATGCTGCACTGTTAAAGAGTCTTTTCCAGCCCAGCTTGATGGGCATGTTGGTGCAAGTTTGACAAACAAAACATAATTCATTTTGCCAGTGATGGAGATTTTAACACTTGCTTGAAATAACTGATAATCTGGCAAAAGAGAGTTAAAGTATTGCTGCCCAGTATTTCATTCGACTAAAAACAAAAGCTGTTTATAAACTCTGAGAACCATGTTTGAAGTACAATGAAAAAGCATTGTTTTAATGAATTTTACAGCAACTACAAAAATTGTTTTCTTTATTCATACCATACTATTTTCTGTTCTCCATAAAAAAAAAAAAAATCCCTGGGAAAATGACAAGATAATTCATTTGTCATCACTGATACAGTTCACACACAGGATGGGGGACAGGTGGTGAGAAAGAACTGCATATAGCTGAGAAGGCCATAACAGATGATCAGAAAACTCCCATGGAGGCAAGTCTATGAACATATAGATAGAATCCAGGGCAATACATTTTCTTTCATGCCCTCAAAGTGTTTTTTACATCTAGTCCTACTCATTCTTTTTTGCTGATTCGTGACAGCAAGGGGATCAAACTGCCCTTCACCCTCATCTTATGTCATGTCACAGATCTCCCTGCTTAGAATCAAACTTCCTGTTGGAGCACCATACAGCGCATTTTCCTGTACCTCCATCCAGCACTTTAGCTGCCATTGCAGTGCCAGGGTCAAACATGAAGGAGGCCAGAGATGGTCCCCAAGAGGGTGTAGTTGTTCCCTGCTTCAGAGAGGAGATGGGACATTAAAACTCTGAGCTCAGGCTGGGCTCAGGCTGCCCTTAGGGCTCAGCAGGGATGCCAGGGCTGTCCCACCAGAGCAGAGCACATCAGAAGGGCTCCTTGCAGCATGTACAGCCTGCTGAGCTGAGCTGGTGTGCTTGGAGCAGCTCTGCATTTTGCTCATACCAAGACACCAAGACATGTCACCAGTACAATTACTACTGGTGGTAACTACTGCTGTTGCAAGTACTCAGCAATCTGCCTCTGTGCTTTTGGCTGCCCCACCAACTTCAGCTGCTTGGCCCAGCTGTGGAAGCTGTGGAGCACAGGAAGGAGCGATCCCTGTGTTTCCAGCCACCTGGCAGTGTGGGGATTTGCAAATGTGCTTTGGCCTTCAGCAGCAGGCAGAAGGAGATGGGGACTGCCCAGGTGGCAGAGCAAAGGTGCAGCACAGGGTCTTGCCCTGAAGCACAGTGTCATATATTACTGAGTGAGCATAAATAGATTTAGGAAAGTCAAAAAGCAAGGGGACCTAAGCTGCACTCAACATACCTTCCCAAATTCAGCATTGCAGCTGGAGGCTGAGGTTCTGTTAGGAAGTGGGCAGAAGGGTCTCACACTTGCCCTATCAGATGCAGGCATAGGTGGGAACAGACCTTGTGCAAGACAAAATTTCCCCACCCCGGATCAAGAGGTAAGACCTCGTGCTTCATCTAGATTTTCTCCCATTGCTTTCTACTTTGATTTTTATCTTCTTTCCTGCTGCTTGTGTAGATCTGGGTGTCTGTGAAATAATATTCCAGTCAGTCTGGGGAGCTGTAGGTGTTGGCTAATTAGTTCATATGTTGTGCTCTAAAGATTTGTGCTCTATAGGTTTGTGTGATAAAACAAAGTTTTATCAGTGTTAGGCAATATGATTTTTACCATTTTGGGGATAGGGAATCCATATCTATCTGCTACGCTAGACATTTTTTGTGCCATATTCAACAGCTACAAAGGCACACGTTTTCGCTAGAATCATGATACTAGATTCTGATTAAAATGGAAACACACCAAGAATCATCAGATTTTGTTGCATAAATATTAAATAGGATTTTCTTAAAAATAACCAAACCAGTCACAACTTAAGTGCCTAAAATGCGACAAGTGATTTCAAAGTGCCAAATGCTGATTAAAAAAAGAAAGGGGAAGTATTTTTACACTGAGAAGTGGATTGTGTGCCCTCTTGTACATTAATTTTCAATTTTAAATGCAAGGCAGATTAATATTTATTTATGAGTGGGGTCTGCCTGTACCATGCAACTTCTTTGTGCAGTTTAGAGATAATTATTGTAGTTCAATATTTTCCATTCTGTCACACATTCATTCTTTACATTTCTTAGGTTTTTTTTTTTCCTTACCAGAACATAAGTGAACACTTCTGAGCTGCCTACCACAGGGGACATACAATTTCAAAAAGAGCACAGATAGATTGAAAAAGTGCAGTTTTAACCTTTACAAATGAGAATGTTTGTCCACTTAATAATAATAATGAAGAAGACATGCAACTCAAAAATATTTTCAGAAAATTGATGTCTCAACAATAGCTTGCAGGACCTGTGGGCAGTGAAGAACTATTCTTTGACCAACAACAAAAGTAATGGCCCAAGAATCGAGCTGCCACTTGATAGCTGCATACAGACAAAGGGCCAGTGCAAGGCTTAGGCTTCTTTGACCTGCTTCTTTACAATTAAAGAAATCATTGTTTAATGATAAAAGACTATTAACTCAAATAAAACAGGGAAAAGGGTAAAGGGAACAAGGATGGAAAAAGAAAGGCTATGGAAATGAGGGAAGCTCCCTTCACTGTCACTAGAAAGATGTATAGAGAAATAAAGACATCTCTGCTGTCCCACTAATATATTTGCATTGCTCCCTTCCCTTTGCACAGCAAACATACCCTAAGAAGGGTTCCCTAACTTAGGTTTCTGTTCCCTTCTCGTTCTGGGGGTGGCCCTGGATGAGGCTATACGGTACCTGTTTCCAGCAATTAAAATAACGTTGCCTTGAACTGAATTTGTTAGCTCAGAACATGAGATAGAATTGTGAGTGGAAGAAATGAGTCACTTTTGTCTCCTGGTCTCTTCACTGTTGCCCCTTGATGTCTTTCTGTTCCCAGTGGCATGAAAGCCTCTCCCAGCCTCAGTGACCTTACTGACAGACTGCAGTGGTTTTCCCACTGCTGGGGCGTTCTTCAGCCTCTAATCCTCCAGACAGATTCTTACTTCAAGAGGCTGCAAAATGCTCACTGTCATCAAGCTCTAGAGGCAGAATTAGCCCTGGAGGCCCAGTGATTTCTGGGGATTTACTGTGTCATGTGAATCACTGGGGTGGGTTTGCTGGCCAGCAGCTTCTGCTGCTGTTTCTGGAGAGAGCTGTAAAGGCATCAGAGCTTGGGCTGGAATCTGCTTTCATGGCCTTGAGCCTTAAGGCCAAACCTGCAGCAAACTGCTGCAAATTCACCCCCAGAAAATGAGGCACCTCTGGTTTCACACTAGAGCACAGCCTTTGCACAGGTCCATCCTGATGGACATGTCAGGGTGTCTGTGGGAGCGAGCTGACAGGTTTGCAAATTGAGGCATCTCTGTGGGAGCTGCTAGAGCATTTTGTCTTGTGTCCAGTTCTACTACTTTGGACTTCTGGCAAATGTGTTTTTTAAGAAGATGGTAGAAAAGACCTAGCCAGACCTATTGCTTGTCCACCAAACCAAAGGTGAGAATGTATTTTTCTATCCCTTACCACTTCCCATCTCTCACTAGATTTTTCCATTACATTCTTCCAGTAGATCTCCTTTCTCTCACTTTTCAGCAGGATCCCTTACAGTCTATCGCCCACAAAATGCCCTTCCTTCCTTAAGTCTCAGCTTTGTCTTCTTTTCTCCAATTTATCTGACCTTTACTTATTAATGTAAAATTAAGACATAACTAGCATTACATACTCACAGGAAGGCATGTAAATTCTATTAAAACAACACAAAGTTAGAAAAAAGATGGAAACAAAGAAAAGAATTTAAATGAGTTACTTAAAAGGTTAGTGGAAGTGTGAAAAGATTTACTTTGGTTGTCCAATATTTGTCATTCTTTTAATCAATTAATTTACTTCTCACAGCCAAAACACAGCCATTAAAAAGGCTTACTCAGATGCTTTACCCTGTTCATATTGATTCATTTTCAGTGAAAATATCAATATCCTTGTATAGATCTAGACCTTAAAGTTACTTAATTATTGATTGAGAAACAGTTGCTCAGACTGAGGAGGCAGATTTCTGCTGTGTTCAATGATAATAAGAAACCAAGTTTTGCATGAACAGACATTGTGTAGAACCATCCTTGTTCACTGCATTACTTGTCAGAGGGTAGCAGAAGTCCAACAAAATGACTTTTCTGTGACCTAGTGTGGTCAACACTTCCCATTTCATTCATCAACTATTGAAAACTAAATTAGAGAACTGTGTGCCTTTTTCAGTAATTGTTTCTTACTGTCACTCGGAAGACAGCATGAACTTTCCCGGTGAAAACTGCAATAGTAAATAAAACATTTAAATCATGTTGCTTTTCTGGCAGCTTCTGAGCATAGTTTTGAAACATGAGGACTGTAATATGTTGAGATATAATTCATTTAAATAAACATTTGGGGTTTTTGGTGGCCTGTGATTTCTGCTGAAACAACTGGTAGTAAACCTTTATAATTAGGAATTGGAAATTAACTAGTTTGGTTTCATGTCAGATTCTATAGGTAATTTATTGGTTTGTAGGAAAATTTAATATTTTAAATTATGCAGAAAAGAAGATAAAAGGGGGGGAAACCAGTTTCTGTTGCCCATGATTGTAACTGAGGAGTATGAAATGAAGCTGGACCCTAAGATTTCCTTGGGGTAAGGAGCAGAGCTGTCTTCTGCCCCCCAGGCCGTCTCCAACACAACAGAGTAGAGTTGTTTCTTGGGTGGCAGCAGCAGCACAATCCTGTATACCCAAATACCTGCTGTAGGGTAATCCAGGTACTGTCAAGGATCAGTTTCAATGACCATGGGTTTGCAAGTGTGGTGCAACAGGTGGCTGCCATTTCTGTCCATGCCAGGAGGTGACCTCTTAGAGATACAGAGACAATCACCCTACATCACCCATGCCTTAGCTCTGACCTGGGCCGAGAGCAGATGTCTCAAACAAGCTAAGAGATCATAGCATGAACAATACAGAAGAGTCTGCCCATTGTGATTGGAGTGGGAAATAACAATCTTTTTTGCAGATATTAAGCCATAGCATGACTTAGGTTGGAACGGACCTTAAAGATCAATTAATTCCAGACCCTCTGCCCCACTAGATCAAGTTACTCAGGACCCCATCAGTTGTCATGATTTGTCAAAAAAATCAGTTCTGGTTTTGTTTAATTTTAAAAAAAATTAGGTAGTGTCTGAAATACCACAGTTGATTGACTCAAAATGCACAGACAAGCTTATTTTTAATAATGCCACACTTGCAAAATGCTGTATCTGACATAAAGCAGACTTTACTTGTGAAAGTTTAATTTTCAGTAGTTCTCAAGGTGAGACAGACCAGTTTGAGAATGCTGGAAGCTCTGCAAGATTTCACCCAGGAAAAACAGCAGTGGAACATCGGTCTGGAAGAATTCAGGAAGCTGAACTGGAGACCAGTTCTGTTGCTGCTGACAATGCCAAGGTCAGTGTATCTGTCCTGACCCCATGAGTCACTGGAGAACCCACTCACTGGTAACTAAAGGCCATATCAGCCTCAGTGTTCTAGATCCTCAATTCTGTAAAAAATAAACCGGCTAATAAATGGAAGGCCCCTGATCTCACACGTAAACAAGAGCAGTGTGCAACTGGGTCAAATGAAGTTGTGAGCTGAGGACATTTCCAGCAGGAAAAATCACCACCATTATCATGGCTTTTCCCTGGATGCTCTGCAGTTTTAGAGGTTTGACAATATTGCATTCAGAGGCACAACAAGAGTTTAGGTAAGAAAAATGTAGTTTAATAATATTTCAAATAATTTGTTTGCTCCGCAGCATATATAACTACTACAGAAAACAGCATATCAAAAAGAGAAAAATTTGAGAATAGCTAGATTTATTCTGCCTTTGCATATTCTACAACTCATTATGAAAAACAGAACATTTAAAATGGAAAATTGCAAAGTTCTGAGGCATCAGATCCACACAACCTGATCTTGCATGAAATTATGCTGTCGTTCAAGTGTTAGGACAATCATAAAAAAAAATCCCACTATGCTAAAGGTATCTGTTTAAAACTGACATGTGATGAGAGTCAGGCCAGATTACTCTATACTGAAAATCAGCCAAGAAGATGGTAGAACAGCTTTTTTCACAGGTAAGGAATCATAATTGTAAAACATAAAGATAGATTGCTTAAGACATACCCAGCATATATATACATATCAGCCTATTTATGGTATATTTTCATCGCAGATCCTCCATTTCTAAAGCCAGAATAGGAAACAGAGATGAAATTTGTGCTTTAATTTGTTTTGGGGTTGTAATGTCAATTTTCTATCGATTTTAATTACATGTCATTGAATTGTGTGTTGCAAATCGCTCCCTGTGGCTGCGTGGAGGGCGCAAGGCATTCTTTTAGGAGGATCATACCCTGCCATGGCTGTTCTCCAGATCCACTCCTGCCTGCACATGCCTCTTTTCCCTGAGCAGTTCATTCACTGTCATGTGGTACTCTGGTCACCCTTTGTTAGGCAATTACAAATATGACCTGCATGTTGGCACCTACATGGGTTTGAGGCAAATGGAAATATCATTGACAGGGCACACATAAGAGTTTCTTTTTAATCATGGCAGGAAAAAACACTCATTTTAATGAGGAATGTGCACTTTATTTTACCCTATACCATGCATCAAAGTGGAAGCCTCCATGAGCATGTCAAGCACAGGAAGTAATTGGGTTTAGAGCAGTGTGTGGAAACTGCCTCAGCAAAATTTTCTTGGTTTTGATGATGACTTCTTGCTATTGCTGGTGTCTCTGGAGAGTATATAATTTTCTATTTTTGCATGCAAAGATGAGAAAAAGTGATTGGAGACTTTAAAAGAAGGGTCTAACAATTAATGTCTGTATTCAATGGATTCTGAATTATTCAGAGCTGGGAGGTAGATTCAAAGCACAAAGACTACTTCTTGCATGGGTCCATTTTTTCCATAATACCCTAGGAGAAGCAGACCAGAGATTAATGGAAAGTTTACACTGACTCACATTTTTCAACATTGGCCAAATTGACAGAGATGGCCCCTTTCTAAAAGGAAACTAATTTCTTCATTGTTAGCTGAAAAATCACCACATCGTCTCCTTCTTGTGTAACAACCATGTACTCTGGTGACTCCCCGGGTTACCTGAAAAATAATTTGTTAAGGAAAATCTATGCAGAGAACCATCAGTTCAATTTATTTATTTTTACTTAGTCTTTATTTTGAAAATTTACAGAAGTTACTAAATTCCTATATGGTCCTTTTCCTTTCACTTGGCAGTATGTTGGTGATACAGTCTTTGTTGTCTCTGCTCAACAGATGAAGCAGCAGAGTCCATTCTTTCAGCAGTGATCCAGAAGTGAGGAAGCCCTGCAGGAACCACTACATTCTCCTAAAATCCTTGAGCAGGTTGAATATTTTTTAAAAAAATCACAGATGTCTAAACTGAGATTTCATATATAATGAAATGTCTATGTTCCATGTACTTGGAAGGCAGTGGCTGCTTTGAAGCAAGATATTCTTAGGACCTGGTTTATAGATAACCTAGGTATGGAAAATGTGCATCTGTTGAGCATCTAACTTTTATATGACTCCAAATGCTTATTTGTATCTCCAGGTACCTTACTCTGCACCTGATAGCATTCTAAGGCTATGTATAAATTTTGAGCAAAGTCATGCATCTGCACACAAGCCTTTAACATGTTTACTATTCATTGCTATGATGAACATGTTTCAGCTAACATGATGGGGTTTTTCCTCAGATATCCTTGATGTTGTTTTGGGTGCTTTAAAGCTCACTGTTAAATCTTAAAAGCCAAAAAAACCCACTCAGTGAAACTGCACAGCTCTCTGACTTCAGGAGAGAGAGCCGGATTTACACCAGCTGAGAATCTGATTGTTGCTTTTGAGCTATCGTAATTGCTTAAGTGAAACAGACAAAGTAATTGGTGCAAACTAATACAACTGATGGAAAAAGATTCAGTGTTTGTCAATACCAACTATGCTATGGAGAACGTGATCAATGAATTAGTCTATCAATTAATTAGCCTAGGCAGAAAATGACTCCCTGTACTGTCAGTCCATGAAAAGATCAATAAAGTCAAATGTCTAATTTAGTGTTTCTCACGTAATGATTATATTATGAGAAGAAGAATTTTTAAAGTACTTATATACTGTTTCAATTACAGTTCTCAAGTGTTCCATTAACGATAATATATCCAGATAGTCTTGTTAGAAAGATTAAAAGCACAAATTTCAGGATATTAATGCTGTAAAGTTGTTTGTCCTCCTGTCTGTTTATGCTGCATCTTCAAGGGATTTGATATTCTTATAAAGAAATGATTGAGTGGTATAAGGATTCACGTATGCCGAGCAACCATTTTGTCAGTTCCATGTGGAAAATTGTGGCAAGAACATCTGGCTTTTAGGGCAAATCCTTCATTTTGGCAGGGCTAGACTGACCCACCTCTCTGGGATGACTTTGGGAGTTCACAGCTGTTGTTGTGTCATCATCAGAAACACACAGGGCAGAAAACTGAGAACTCAACCTTTTTCTGTTTTAATTGGCTGCAGTCTTACTATGTCTGCTAAGTGTGGCCTGGTCACTCACACATTGAATTTTGCATATTTATAATTGACTTTACAGCAAAAATAGGCAAATACATCTTCTGTTACAATCTGGTAAAGTCCCTAATTATGAAGCCTTTAAAGTCTGGCTGTTTGCTGTGTAGTATGAAAGAGAAGCAGCCATTCTTGCTATCATGCACTCACATTTGGTGGCTATGAATTTTAAAATATGCTTTGCACTACAGAAATAAAAAGGAGTTTTAGATATGCAAGAGGGCATAATCATGTGGAAACTGAAAGTAACTGGCTCTTCGTCAGGCTTGGAGGCTGATAAAAACAGATTTTGTGAAGAGTGGAAAAAAAGTCCAGATTACCTGAAAATAAGATTTTATTGAAAGGAAAAATATGTTGCAGTAATCCTGTGATAATCTGCTGTGATGAATAATAAACATACCGCAAATATCAAAATAAGGCTATCTACAGTCAGTGAATAATTACTGCTTTGAGATGATCTAGGCTTTGGTGAACACGAAGATTACTTTTAATGTTGGAAATAACCTTTTACCTTTTTCAGTCTGTTTCCAGTCTACAATGCTATCTTTAAAAGCTTAGTCTTTTGCAAAACAATGATGTGTTACTTCATGTTTCATATTCCAGTATCAACTTTTCTATTAAAAATAGATTCAATTTTAAGTAACTAGTGATGATATGTTCAATATGAGTTAGCTGGATGAAAAATTAATGTTGGCAGTACTCCTGTTTTGCAGGGATTAGCTGAACTAGCCAGAGCAAAATTTAAATGTGTCTGCTTTTTTCAGTTTCAGCATATTCTGCCTAAAACTTGCACTTTGTACAGGCTTTAAGGTATCAAAAATAAAATAATGCCTCACTTCAGTGTAGGGAATGGTCACTTCCAAGCTGTTGCACAGGGAGTCATAAGAGATATTGTGCCCATCCCACTTTGTGTCCTCCAGAATGCCTAATTTTGAAACAAGCTCCCATACATATTGCTACTGTGCAAACATGTTGGCATGTTACCTCTTTGCAGGAGATATCAGAAGCCCACAGAACAGCCTCTCAGCAGATGAAGAATTGGTGAAGAAAGAGTAAATTATATTTAACCTATTTTTGTACCGACAACTCTTCTGGGACAAAGGAGGTAAAGACAGGCAATCCTTTCTTCCAAAATTCACAACATAGTGCTAGTGGCATGTTCCTAAAATACAACATTGTCTCCAGGATTGACTGAATCAGAATAAGGCAGTAAACTTCTACTTACCTGGCTCACTTCCTTGATGAATGTCCCTAAAAGGGCTTTTCCCAATCCACACCCAGCAGAGCATGCCATGCATTTCCTCACAGTGAATAGCTGCAGGTTAAGAAAAACCCTTGATGGATTTCATAGCCTCAATATCCTACAACAGTTCCTATAAGAATATATTAAGGCTGGAACTGTTTTTTGCAGTGTGAAAGAATTGGCTCCATTGCACGACACCATCAGCAGGACATTTTTAATGCATATGTGGCAGAGGTGCAGGTTTAGGGATCACTCTGTCATAATGGTCCTTTGTGAGGTAACCCATATTTATTGCTGCCAAATCCTTAATTAACAGTGTCACTAATCCTGATGTGGATTATCTGGGCAAAATTTTAAGTGGTATTAAACCCCCTGAAGAGGGCACTACATTTTCTTAATAACCAACACATTCTAATGCAGCTACAGATAGACAAAGTGAAGATACATCTTCATTGATCATTTCTGCAGCTGCTGCTAGGTAGCACCAATCTTTGCATGGACACTTCTGGAGACACCAATTTGCATGTGGAAAGATAAGAGTCTATTTCTTAAAAAAAAAAAAATTATCAGCAATCAGGTGAGAGAGAGATAGGGTTCTTTTTGTGTGAATCAGAGTAAGACTCTAACTATATATGCCTAAAACCAGCCAGGAGGGCAGGCAATCTGGCTGCAATCCCTGATCACTCCCAGCACGTGCACACATCTATCTGACTTTTCAGAAGAAAGGAATACTCCTCATCTCTAAGTAAAGAGGTACCTTGAGAACTCATGCAGCACATTAACAGAAATCTAGTTTTCTCAATTAATGATCTTTTGCTTGGGTCTAGGACTTCCACTGCATAAAACAGTAAAATGCTGCTTCACCAGATCTGAGCAATCCCAGAGGTGGTTTAAGTAGCAATGCAAAGGAGTTCAGCTTCTTCAGGCTTTGATATTTAAAGCAGCCTGTGGCAGCTGCAGAGTTGGCAGCTGTGGAAAGCTGTATGTGATGCCAACGGTGGAAAAGATGGGTCCAACTCCTTCCCTGGTTCAGGAAGACTCACTGGTGTCACTGTCATGAGTGTGCACTGGAAGGGACAAGGATCCCACACTTGGTTCACCAAACCTTTCCTGTCACTCTTCATATTAAGGCAGCACTCGTGTCCTGTTTATGGACAGGGAGCAGCTTGTGCTGGGCACTGACCATGAAACTGAGCCCCAAACAGATGGCTGTCTGCCAGCACATGAAGAGGGCAAGGGGACAAGGAAATGTGCTCAGCTCTGCTGGGACAAGAGAAGGCCCCAAAGTCTGCAGTCTTAAGCATGCTATCTCTCTAAACATTTCTCTCTCTTTTTTTGGTATTAGGCTGAATAGAGTTTTTAAGGAAGAATTTGAAGATCAGTAAAGTAACTGTATTGCTATTAACAGAGAACATTTCTGCAGCCTGACCTACCACCTGGTGGACACCAGAGAGTGAGTAATAATACCACAGATGGAGTAATCCTCTTGGTATTTATTATTTGGTTGGTTGGGTGGATTTGTTTTGGTTTTTGATGGAGTTTTTTTTGTTTTGTTTGGGGTTTTTTGTTTGTTTTTTGTTTGTTTTTTGTTTTTTTTTCTGGGGTGGGGTAGAGGGAGAGTGTTAATGCTTTTGTTTAAATTTAAAAGTGTTTAGAGAGTACAAAAGTCAACAAGTACAGTTCCGTGTTCTTTTCCCTTAGATAATGCATTCACTCCATCTAAATATGGGAACAAATGCCTGGTGCTATTGTTACAGTAAGGAACTGGGGGAAAAAAAAATATGACAAAAGCATAGGCAGGCTATGGGGTCATGTTATTTTGGACTCCAGGATCTTTTTGAAAAATACCTGATGGCCTGTAGGGTCCCATGTGGTTTACCTCAGGTAAACCATCAAGCCCCGTGGGTTCTGCAGCCAGGTCTCCACCAGTGGAGGGTCTCCATGCATTTGTGTCCACATGGAAGTTGGCAAGGAGGCAGAGCCAGCTGCTGGGAGTAGTGCCTTCCAGATCCAGCTGGGAGCAAGGAGGAATAGTGCACACCAGCTGATAAGGCTGGTACAGCTTTTCTCACTAAGGCTGAGTAAATCCCCAAAGGCCCAGGATGCTACTAAGCAACTAAAATTCTAGAGCATGTCAGAGTCATCCCAATGATCCACATCTGTTGGTTCAGCGAAATGGGGCCTAGAAATGTTGTGAGAACGGGATCTCTGCACAGAGGCCCGTAATTTTGCTTTCAATCTTCCAGGGCAAGAACCAAGATGAATAAAAATGGGAAATATTCACAGGGGGAGATATTTCTCTGTAATCACAGGAGCTTTGCATGGTGTCATTTTTGATGTTGAAACTGCAAAACCTTTGCCTTACATTTGCCTTGGTTCTGGTTGCATTTTTTACTGAAATGTACATCCAACATTTCCTCCACTGTACTTCTTGCAAAAATAACAAGCTCTAAAGCTTGTCCAGTATGCTTCAGCAAACCAAGCAGTAACACTCACTGCACTGGACCATGACCATATGTACATGCAGGGCTGTCTTTTTGTTTTCCATTCCCGTGTTCAGACAGTGTCACAGTATCTTTGATACAAATGATTTCATTGACTTAATAGTTGATTGTATACCACAGAAGTTTGCAATAGCCTCGGAGGTCATGTTTAATGACACAGTTTTGCAGAGCCCAGCCACTTCCTTCCACATGCACAGCTATCCTTGTGCTTTCAGCTGTACCATAATCCCCTTCTTGCCCTAGATAGCCCATAGCCTGGTAAGTGGGAGAAATCTCAGGAGGGAGAGTCCACACAACCCCACTGGGGACAGGGATCTTTCAGGCAGGTCAGTGGGTACTTTTGCATTGCTTTGTGCCACTGGAGCTGGTTGAGTTTTTACACTTTTTTCCACCCTTTTTTTTTCCACTCCTAGTGCCCAGATAACTCAAGCGGTATCTAACAGCTGTCACAGAAACAATCCTCATAACCTATCTTGAGGTGAACAGACTTTGTCCAGGGCCCTACATATTCCAACTCTAATGTCTAATCTACTAAATCAGCTCCTTGGCTAGCCTACAGTTGTAGGAAAAAAATAGGTGATTTAAGTGCTGATTTTTTGTGTATTTTCTGTGTTGAGCTCTGTCTAGAACTTGACAGTACTCACTGGGGAGACATAGAAAAGAAATTACTATAAGGTTTGCTTATAAATGATATAAAAAGTACCTGGTTGAAACTGTGTTTAGTATTTCATGCAAAAGAGTCTTGAAGAGTCAATTAGACATGCACAAACTAACGAACTGCAAAAAAAAGGCTTTTCCTCCATTAAATACCTCTCTGTAATCATCAATATTCTTAAAAAGTGTAATGATTTCTTATAAGTGCTTGAATGAACCGTAAAACTACCTTTTGAAATATTGATATTTCCACAATTTTGAACACAAGAATGTTTTCCCTTCTATATAGAAGCTGACGGACCATTGACTTTCAGTGTATTTTATCCCTGCTGGAGAACATACTGTATAATGCAAATAGGTGCTCACTTAGTAGCCTACATTTTTCTCTAACAGGTGTATGAGGCTTCTTTGTTTCACATGATTTAGCTTTTGATTTAAGACTTAATCAAGGCATTCTCTGCATGGGGTGTTTTGTATGAATAAGGGTGATAGCTATCTTTATCTTTGAACCTGAAAGCAGAAACATTTCACAAATGGTTCATGCTCACATTTTTGAGGATGCTTTATCAACATCAGGTCTAAGGGATTATCATCTGGACAAATCATGGCAGCTCAGTTAGTGTCAAGGAACAGCAGTGATTTTCATAGTCGAGTTTCGGGCCCTGCAACACTTGGTATCACAAAGGAAACAATAGCTACAGGTGAGAACAGTGACACATGTTCTACTGAACTGTCCTCTTCTACACTGGATTACAAGCACATTTGATTTCAGAACTAATGTCTACAGCTAAGTATCCAGTTAAAGAAAAGTCAATAGGACATTATTTTCTCAGAAAATGCACTTCCATGATCTCTGAAACTGCAGAATGCCAGGCTGACTTCTCCAACAACCCATATCAGTCAGAAAGAAATATAGAGGTGTCAGAAACTCATTATTTGTCAGACAGATTGATAGCTATGAAATATAGTATTTCAACTTTTGCTTTTCAAAGCACTCATGTGTGGTTTATTTAATGCCATGTTATATTCTAGATGAGAAAACAATTTAAACATGTAAAATGTCAAAAGAAAGCATTAAGTGATTTGAGATTTCTTTTATTTTCAAAGAAAAATTTACTTTTACTTTGGAAGGAAAGTAGATTATGAACTCTCCAAGTCCTGGGTACAGCAGATTTATCTCTCTCCAGCCTGCTCTGCTAATGACACCAAGTTGTCTCCCTGTGTGTTTTGGGTTGCTTGTTTGTTTTAAGGAAAAAAGCATAAGAAACATCTCCAATTACTAAATATCCATTACAATGGAAGCAAAGAAAATTATCTGTGCCAAGAGCCACCCCTCCCTGGTGCCTCACCCTGTGGGTGCCCATGCCCTGGGGCTCTGCTTCCATGCTGTGTGTGCCTGCCCCTGTGCCACAGTCCATGGGCTCCTGGCAGGTGCTGCTGCAGCTCCTGCAAAGTGAGTAACGCAAAGGATTGGATTTAGTTACCTTTTCCTTTGTGCTCTGGCACAATGCTGTACCTCACCCCATGGTAAGCCTCTCAGGGCTGCAGCAGTTTCTGCTGCTGCTACACTTACTGAACTTGCTCTAATATTTAAAAAGTGTTTGAGGAAAAAAAGGTACAGGAACATCTGTGTTTCTCACCCCAGTCTGGACTCAGGAAATCTGCCAGTTGCCTAGAATACTCATTTAATTGTAGACATACCTTTATCTCTAGTCTGCCTTATAACTACATGACAGGAAAATGCAAATCCTTCACTATGCTACAATTTAACAGCAGGACTCACTGAAGCCTTACAATATTTATTAGATCTTTTATTTATTGTCAGTTGCCTCCTTTTAAGTATGGCATGGACACACACAGATACCTACATTGTATTTTACTTATATCAGTAGGTGTGGATCATTCTCCAAAACTAGTAAAAAGGATTTTAAAAGGTGTCTGTCATCTGGAAAGCTTTTTATTATCCAGTGTCAGCCACTGGAAATTATGTACAAACTAAAGCAAATGGAACAAAAGTTAATTATCTAGTACGGCTATTGTTATTATGTAGAGGAGCCAGCCCCTATTGATTAATGAGTCAGTGTTACGTTTGCTCACAGGAATATTAATATCTCGTGCACAAGAGAAGTCATTAAAATGAGCAAGGAAGACCTTGACTTTAAACTTAAAGTGCACATTGCTCTAGTTATGTGAATCATTTTGTCAGGTATAGCATCATAGTTATAAATTATTGAAACATGTAGTTATTGTAAAGATAATTCACATAGCCTGTTTGAAATTAAGCAAGTCAATACTCTTCCCATTATGTTCTTCACTATTACAATTAGGAGACTTCAGGTGGACAAAAGAAGATTTAGGAGATAGGATAAGACTCTGGTGTGTGAGTCTTTGCCTCACCTAACCCCTCACAGCATGAGAAAACAGAATAATGCTGTGTCCATACTGAGCTGATGGAAAGTGCGGGATGGGTCAAGAGAGAACTCTCATAAAGTGACTGCAGAGCACTCCAGATGGCCTAACAATAATTAGCAAGTAGGATTAAGGTATATTTCAGAATCCAGGTCCATCACATTCCCTCTTCAAATATTCCCAAAGCCACCAAATTATGCACTGAAAAACCTACATTACTATTTTTTGAAAATGTATGTTACAGCATTATGAATAGAATAACAGCTTACTGGAAATACAACTGTACCTGCTTTTGCATCATGCTAAGACCTCAAGCTTAAAAAATCCAAATGGAACTACAAAGTTGAGGTCCATGATTCATTTACACTAATGCTATGTTACATCACTATGAGAGAGCAGAGGAATGTTTAGGTGGGAGTATGTTTTATTGTATCTAATTTACATGCTATTATTAAGAGCAAGCCAAAAGCAGTCCTGGTATAAATGAGGATTAGGTGTCATGTAATTTAAAAAGAGAAGATATCAAAAGGGAATATAATTTAATTTTATTAATGTATAAGTAGAACTAGGACAAAAATTAATACTAAAATATTGGAAATATTAAGCAGTATTTTGGGGATGTTTTGTAGGTATGTTGTAGGCAGTTCCTGTTTCTGTAAAATGAAGGCATAAGTTTGAATCTACATATTGTGTTTCATTAATTTTAATGCATTACTCATGTACTTCATGGTGAGCATATGTTGGGGTCTTGACAGAAAGTATTGATACAGAATTAAAACCCCATCTTTGAAAAAATGGATCTGTTGGACCAAACTGGTATTAACTTTCCTGCGAGCCTCCACCAATTCCAGTGAGCATCAAACCTCTCTCTTTCATCAACATAACTCATTTCCACGACCAACTGTTACCTTATTTGGCTTGTTGTGACAGCAGAACAAGAGACTAATCCCCAGAAATAGCTGATCAATAAGAAACTGTCCAAAGGATAAGAACAAAAACAGCCAGTGGTCTAGAAAACATAATTTACTTGGGAAGATTGAGTGGTGTAATTTAACCCAGAGAAAGTAACTAAGAAGGTGTAACAAACTTCAACAAATATGCAAACATTTATGGGAAGAAAAGAGGAAATTATTGTGCTTTGTGTTCAACTCAATTATTGTGCAGTTCTTGAAGGTGGATAGATCAAAGTGTAATCCATTTAAACTGTAGCAGGGAAGATGTCAATTAAGAATGCTTGGAGGTAGACTGCATGGTGAGGCCGAGGCGATTCATCCTCTGTTTCCTTTTGTGTTCCACTGTTTTAAAGCTTTTCCTTCATGCTGGTCCTGCAACAGAAGATGAGAATGGGTTGTAGGAGGAATATAGGCTGTCTAGAGAGTTGCAAGGTGGAGGGAATTTGGCCTCTTCATCCACTTTCCTCTCTGTTCCAGCAACCTCTTTAGCAGGGCCTGAGGCAATGTACAACATTGCTCTTGCTGTGCCATGAGTCTGGATGTGGCTGACCCAGAGAGCCTTGCAGGATACAAAAATTCAGCAGGGAGACACACAGGGGAGAGCAGGAATGATTTTTTTAACTGGAACCTCAGCCAAATGTCAACAGAATTTCGGGTAAGGCAGCAAAGCTGCTTCTGGCCAAGAGGATAGCTCTCAGTGCAGGAGAATTCCCAGCTGCAAACAGAGGGAAGATGAGAACATCTCAAAGTAAAAGTTACAGAAATCCTCTATAATGGAGCCTAAATCCAGAGTACTGAATTCCTTCTGTTCTGGATCATGCCAGCATGGAGAGCTAGTGCTTCACCCTGAGTCTTGGCTGTGGGACCAGGTGTGTGTGTACACAGCACCCATGAGAATTCCGCTTCTCCTGGGCCCCAGGACATGCATCAGGATGGGCTGGAGTTCACTCAAGGAGATGGTAGGCTCGGGAGACAAATTCTGCTCTTAATTAGTTTGGCCCACCTAACTGACCTCAATTTGTCCTAGCATTTCCCTGGCTCTTGATGAGCTACTGTCCAAAGAATTGCAAAACAAATATTTCAGTGTCAGTCACAGTGCCATAAAAAATGACAGCATCTCAGAGGACACCTTTAATGTTCTCAAACTATATTACAGATACAATTTTTGGTAATCTAATAAATAAATATTTTGGGTTTAATGAAGTCTGGCTGTAGCTTTTTTAGTCATGGGTGGATTTTTGTTCTCACTCTGCTAATTTGCAAGGAGTAAAAGAAATCAAAACAGATCTAATGATTTCAATTAAACATCTTATATTTTCACATTTTAAAAAAAATCTATCAAATTTGCACGGAAATATTTTAAGGTTAATAGATTACCTCTGAACCCTAAGGAAATCAAGATTCTTGTGCCTGCCTGTCATTTACTGAAGTGGTTACTTATCTGTCAATATTTCTTGCTTTTTTTTCAAGTCCCAGGCCTACTTGATCTTGTCCATTTGGCACTGCTGGAGGAATAACAAGTTTCTTCCCATCATGCATCTTTCTGGGATACATCATGACAGAGAAATCTCAAAGCCCAGGTCAATTATAACAGAAGATGTGTAGCACCTCTGCCCCCACGGCGTCTTCTGGGGATCCACTTGGCAAAATGATATAAAACTATTTTCGAAGACTTCCCATGATCTGGCACTACTTAGAACTAAGTGATTGGCAAAATGTAAGGAAATATGCATATGCAGCTCAGCTCATCTGCCTCTGCTTGCCAAGGAGCCAACTAACATTGCGTGTGAGGAGGGGCCTGAGGCTGGCAGAGTCCTCACAGAAAGGTAATTACTTTTTAATTAGAATTCATTGAATAAGAGATAGATACCTTCCATACTTTCTCCCAGTGATGATTTTAATATTCCTCTGTCAGGTATTATGAGGCAGTAGCTGACAGTGAGTTACATGAAGTAATCCTGTAGCTGGTAGCAACTTGCATAAAGTAACCAACTTAACCATTTGTCTTAGGTAAAATATGGTCCCTGTCCTCACCTTTTTCCATGGAGTCTGTCACCGGCATGTTGATGTAGTGTTTGTTTACTCTCATTCCTGCAGGAGGAAATATCATAGTTCATGTATCAAATTACTGTAACCAACTGGAGCATTCCTATTTAAAATAATGTATCATTATATATTTTCATAATGCCATTGATGTATTTTCAGGACTTCTAATTTTTACAAGTGTATCTGAATATCATTTATCTAAGTGTGCACTTATAAAATCTGTGGTAATATCTGATCTCATTATAAAAATCAGCACCTAAGAATGGACTAGAGTAACTAAATCTGAAGCTGACTGGATATTTGTGATATTTTGATAGAAATAAGAAAGAATTTCAGGTTTTTTTCTTTTTGCTGCAGGGCCTCTAAACACAATCTGACATGTGATGTATTTTTGAAGTCAAAGTTAATAATTCTCTTTACATAAAAATAAATACCCCCTATTGAATACTCACTCTAAAATTAGAATTGCATATTTCTAAGTAATATATCTGAGGAAAGTGATTTATCCTAATGCAATAATGGCATAGATTTACAAAGCTTGAGTGATACAATGTTTCTCGTTATGGCTGTAAAATATTTGTTGCCACTGTGGGATTTTCTAGATCATTATTTTAAAAAAGGAAAAACCTACTTTGACAGATGAACTGGGGCCATTCTGAGCAAATCACAGATACTTCATATAACAAGGCCTCCAAAGAGGGGAGCACAGACTTATTACTATGGCAACCCAGATCAAAACACTATTTTAGTGGAGAGTTTCCAGTTTTACAATGCAATGATGATTGTTTATAGTACTATTGAAACCAGATTCTGCAAAGGTTCAAGAAATGAGCTGACAAGAGGAAAATCATTATAGATAAACTGGGGATACGTGAATGACATATTGTGGAATCTACTATTATTTGATCAAGTGATGAAATTGTGGCACAAACATAGATAAATAATAGTAGATGATACAGTCTGATGGACCCTATTTTGTTGGTTGTGGTTTATTATGTATCTGGAAGATAATTATTGGTTTAATGCTGCAAAATGCAAAAGCAGATTTAATAATAGAATTTACTGAACTTTGAAAAAAACTATTAGTTGTCCCTAAGAATTTATAATATTTAAATTTAAAAATGCTTTCATTCCCAAACCATTGAGTAACGCCTACACCTGGTGGTGGGGTGCTTTTTTCTGAAAGTCCGTGATGGACTGGAATAATGCATGCTTAATCCTGTATCAGCTAATCAGTGCTTAGAACCGTTAGTCCTACAGCAGTGAACCTCTTCAAACCTGTCTCATATCTGCAGCAAGGAAAAACAAGCTGATTTTTTTCCCTCATGGCAGTAGCCTGGGAGCAGCTCTGGGCACCCTCCAGCAGGTTTCTGCCTTGTGTCTACTGGCTCAGAGAAGTGAGGTGGTTGTTAACCTCCTTCCGTGCTGAAATGATACCAGTTTCAATATAAGAGACACGGGAGTCTGGGGACAGTGATCTGCTTTCTGCTTAGGGTTATTTCTCAGCACAAGAGACATGGTGAGTTTACTTGTTCTGGCCTCTTTCCAAGTTCATCCCATTCTTCACCTCAAGATCTTCAGCAAATCATGACCACCCTCACCGAACTTCTTGCTAGCCCCACTTCTCAACTTTACCACATTAATGCTTAAAATCTTGAGTTCACTTGTCCGTGTAACTGGGCAGCATGGGAAAAGTCTCCACCCCACAGCATGAACAGAGGAAGCTCCTGGTGACTTCTTTAGGGGCTATAGAAGCAGCTCCTGTGCAGGCAGAGAAGTTCACAGCCTGAGAAATAAAGCTGGAAAGAAGAAAGGTGAATGAAGACTGATCACAGCAATATTTCTATACCTGTAATAGTCTGATCATTCCCGAGCACGCCTCTGGCACAGGTGCTTCCCTCTGCAGGATGAAACTTGTTTCCTGCTTTGATGTTTCTCTCTGTGGGACTGTCTGAGGGGACAGGTCTGAGAACAGCAGGACCTCCTGAGATGTGTTCTTACCTCTCCATCCCCAGAATTGTTTTCTTATGGGATCCTCAAGGTGAAAGTGTCTGTGAGCTCAGGGCACTTTTGTTCCCTGAGAGAAAGAAGATATTTACTTACAGAAGCCCTTAATCATTGACTGAAAACACAAAGTGGATGAAATGTTTTCAGAAGGATGATTTACTATGTAGTTTGTATATTATTGTGGATGGAGAGGCTTTAGCTCTTCATGGAAGTGTGAAGCAAAATTTTGCCTTACTTTTGGTATTTGAGATGATGTAGGGAAAGCATTTTCTGGTGTAGTCGTACTTGGACCAGAATACAAAACACATCCTTTAGTAAACTGTGAAGCTTAAAGTTGTTCAAATGACACTTACCCAGCAAATAATTTTGAACTTGGGAGCATTAGAGAGGTCATATTTTCACATGCCTGAACTGCTGCTGAACAATCTTTTTTAGCCATTAAAAACACCCAGACTGTTTTCAACACCAGATACTATCACTCATCCTTGAATTATATTTTCCTGAGTTTATGACCACCCTTTCAAGGAAAATTAAGCCACTCCATTAACTCTGAGACTGGAGCACCCTTCAAAAATTTAATCCAGTAGAGCAGTTGCTGGTATTTATTGCTCTACCCTAATGCACTTGTATTTTCTCTGTCGTGCGAGGACTATTCAGACATCATACAAAAGTATCAGGAGTGTCTCAGCTCCTGAGATGCCACTGGCTCCACCCATTGAACAATTATAATATAATATTGCTCCTGGAATACAGATTGAGTCACCACATAAGTGTAAGAAAGCAGTGAGTGCTTTCTACTGACTCCAGTGTGTTCATACACTCTAGTCTTTTCCATCTAACCTCACAAACATCTGTCTTCAGCCAAGAAACAGCAACAAAGATGTCAACAGCTGTTCTGTTCAGCCAAGTACAGTGCTGATGTTAAAGTTTTCCGAGATCACTGATGTCCTACATTATTAATCAAGGGCCTCAGAAATAATTCTGCTGACAGACTGCTTATGAAATATGTCTCCTGACTTCAAAGTATGGTCAGCTCCCTGTCATACAGCATGGAGCATAGATGAAGGCTGCAGGGCTGAGATTCAACTGGTTGAGAACTGTGTTAATCACTTGGAGGTCTTAAGAAGCATCCAACAGAAATGGCTGAGGTAACCACAGATCTCTCATTTTCCCTTGTAGTTTTTTGGCACAGTTACCTTTATTCTGGAACATCTCTATTAAGGAAATCTCCAGAATTCATGTGACAGTAATGGTAAAGAACATTTCTTGCCTTTGTTCATCCTGGCTTCCCAATACTAACTTCTGTTTATTCAGCTTACCTGCATGGTGGATGCCCTGTGTGGCCACCGGTAGACAACATCTAAAGAATATAATCACTTGTTTCCTCAATATTTCTGATTGTGCTTCCAACACTCCTCTACAGAGGACACCAGAGAGATGGTTTCTATCTTCCTGTGGCATTTCATGGTGACTGAGATAATTAAGACAGTAAAGACAACAATCTTCTCATTTAATAAAGTGGTGTGCACCAGCACAGACTCTTTTTTAACCTTACACCCTATTCATTTGGACACTTACATTCTCTTGGTCTTCAAGCTCTCTACCAGGTCATTGTCTGAGGCCTCTGGGTATGGGATGGTGAAAATAACCAGAGACTGAATTTTTCAAAATCAGTTAAAAAAAATCTTAGAATATGAAGTGAGTACTTCGTTTTGATATTAAATAGAAACAAACTTCAAGGGGAAAAAAAAAACCTATCTAACACCCATGACCATTGCATGAAACCTCTCACAGACTGGGCAAAGCAGGAATAAGAAAATTTTGAGTAATAAAATAAGTCCAGGAGAGAGAAACAGAACAACCTGCTGGCTTAGAAATTTCTCTGTTCTCCTTTTGGTCATTTCCTTCAGCTCAGGCTCTCAACAACTTCTATCAGACAGAATGTCTTTAGCATTTTATCTCCAGTTCACAAAGAAAGTAAGACCTTTGTTAAACAGCATCTTCCTGATACAAAATGTCTTATTAATTTGAAATGCAAAATGGCTCCTGCATTTCAGAGAGCTGCCAGGTGAAGATGTCCTTGTGAGGCACAACAGTGGCTCTGGGGAAGATTGTCTCCAAGGAAGTGCAGCACAGAGCCAGGCTTGGGTGGGTTTTTGCTCTCCATCACTCACATATATAATAATAAATATATATTAAGAAATAATTGCATAACCTGATAATCTCTATGCTTAGAAGTCAGCACAGCTTTATTCCTAACCAGATCCCCTGCCACAGGGTAAATCCTCTCCATCAATCTCATCTATCAGCTTTGTGTAAGTGCTCCATCCAGTTCTCTGTACTGTTTTTATCAACAAGCACTGTCAGGTTAAAAAGTGGATGACTTACCTCCCCAAGCGATCTGAAGAATTCAGTGCCACAGAAACATGCTTAATGCTGGATAACCATGCACCTTTCCCAAGTGAATTTTTAATGGCTGGGGCTGCCTTACATAGTCTGCTGAGCAGAAGGAGCTGTGATTAACCCCCACACTCCGTGATTTTCATCCAAAATTTTCCGCTCAGCAGTAACAAAATCTTATGTAGTTTTCACTAAACTCTCCTCCAATTTCCCACTGGCTTTTAGTATGTGCAGATAATTCAGAATAAAGCCCCTTGTCACAGTAATATGTACTCTAGCGTAGCACGGAGGAGCTGTTTCACCATGTAAAAGCCATATTGCCAAGCTGTATTATGCTTTACCTGTCACCATGCCAGGAAACATTTAACAAGGAAGGAAAACAAGGAGAGTGCATGTGTTGCCAGCTATTCAATATAGGCCATTTACTGTTAAACTGCGGAAAGGTGCTGGTGTTTAAATGCACCCTGGATTTCTTCTGATACTGGTAGAAAAAAGCTGAAAGGTTTTGCACTGTTGACCCGCAATTCAGTGCCGCTAATTTGGACCTGGGCTGTCTCACTAGGTCTTTATGGTTCACTGGTCTTTTTCTGAGCCTCAAGGGGTTTTTATTTTGTTTGTTTGTTTTGAAAAAGTTTATGCTTCAGAAAGAGAGCATTTGGCCAAGTAACCACCTTCTGTTTCCGTGAGAAAGGGTAGCTCAGACTGCTTGAGCCCGCTGCAGGGACAGGGCTCAGTCTCACACAGAAACTGGGAGAACCTCCAAGGTACAGGTGTCTTGCCATTGCAATGCCTTCCTCACCCTGGCAGCCCAAAGCCCTGAGGCTCCTCCTGGTGCTCCCCATGCAAGAAGCGGCGACTATGACCAGTGCTAACACTCACCAGCAGAGGAAGGTGGAAAATAAGGGGTAGCCTAACTCCTGCCTTTTGGGAAAAGCTGAGGTACCACCCTTCAGTTCTGCTCCCTGCTGCAGGCACTGTCTCTGCCATTCACGTGAAGAACTAGTTTGGTGACAGCCATGAAGCTGGGACTGTAGGACGTGTCCTCCCTTTGGGTAAGTGGGAAAAACAGCAGCTGCAGTGTGCAAAGTCAAACTTTGTCTTCCTTTTTAGAAAATGGGGTGCCTTTGGTGGCAAATCAAACTTTGTCTTCTTTTTTAGAAAAGGGGGTGCCTTTGGTGGGAAGAATCAGATGTGCCTTCAGTGCAGCCCTGCTCTGGACAGCTTGTGGTTTGCAGAAGGGCAGAGATGTGCAAGTTAGAGCAGCAGAAGAGGGGACAGGCTCAAAGGTCAGCACTCAGCAAGAAGATCTGGTACAAGAACCACCAACAAGTCTTAGTAAGTAGCTGTATAGTTAAGCTGTAACATTATGAGTATTTGTAGTTTGTATGATTTGATGCTTTTATTGTTTTTTCAGTTTCTATATGGTTGATTTGGGCTGTTGTTGGAGCACTGTCAGCTAGTTACAGTGTGCTTTTGGAGAAAAAATTCAGATCATGGATGCAGAGTAGTGAAAGAGTAGCTCATGGAGAGGGCCAGGCTTTGTCCTGAAGCATGGAGCTGTGTGCCTCACTTCAAATTGTCCTGGAGTCTGGTTTAAGCGCTGCACTGAAACCCGGAGAGACAACCGACTGTTGCAAAAATGAGGTTGATGAGTGTTTTGCAACAACCTTGTTATAATGTGATCTACTGTGATCAGGTATGTTATTCTGTCACTTGAGCACGTGTCACTGTAATACAGTTTGAATCCAGGGCACAAGGGGATTGAGGTGCCCTCCATTTACAGTTGTTTCCATGTAGGAACCTTGAGCTAAGGGAGGAAAACCTGAGCTAGGTTAGATATTATACTCTGAGCAAGACCCCGTGAGGACCTTGTAGTGCTTAAAATGTGGGAGAACATTGCAAGTGTGGCTGCACAGCAGCTCTGGGCCTCTCTACATAGGCTTCACTGGGGACTGGGGAAGAACAAGGCTGCTCTGAGCCACACGAGCTGTGAGGGAAGATGGTGAGGCTGGTGTCGATGGCTGTACCTGGGCTTTTCCTTCCCCTGCTGCCCCTGTGAGGACAGGGCAAGCCAGAGAACTGACTCATCTTCCCATTCTCAAAGTGCATTGAAAAGACTGTTTCAAAGTGGAAACAAAAGGCCTAATTAGATGCAATCAGCAGCTCCTTGTCTCCTTCCTCTCCCCAAATGGTGCTGCCTCACTGACCCTGACAGTCATTGTATTAGTCCCCCCTTGACTGGCCTCTAAGTCTCCCCACCTGGTGTTCCAGTGCTAATTGGTACAATTAGCCTCTCCCTCCCTGGGCTAATTGCTAAAGACTGTCTCTCCATTCCCATGGGGACCAGAAGAAACTTGTACTAGAGGGGGGTCTGCAACCACAGAGACACCAAGAGGAAAGTGGGGAGCTGGGTTGGGCTGGTTTGCTGTTCTCTATTCTTCTCACGTTCACTCACACAAAGCACATAACTCTTTCTCTGAACAACACATAACATTCCTCTGGTTCATACTACCAATAAAGTAACAGGCTCTGCAGCACCAGGGAGCCGGTCATAGGATCTCTGGGGCCCTACGTGGCATTCAAGCACTTGGGCTGCTAATATGCACAAGGTAAAACTCCTTAGCTGTCTGCCCAAGGTCTTTGTAAGACACAGTTTATGCAAACACCTGTCTGGAGAATATTGTGGGAAGTTGCTCAGAGGCTTGCGGTAGTAGAAAAGTTAATATCCAGATTGTTTAAAAGGAGCTGGGAACAAAAGCCCTATTGGCTCTTCAAAAGAATAGTGTGATCTCTGTACAAAAAAAATACATGCTCTTGAAACTGCTACATGTTTAATATTAATACAAGTATTTGTTTGTGACTGTATTTGAAACGGCTTCAGATGACAGGTTGTCCTCTGTTGTCCTCAGCAGATAGCTGAGGGAGCCTTGGTGAGAAGAATCTGATTAGAATTAGAAAATAGATTTATAAAAGAAAATATTGAAACTGTCTTTTCATACTGTGATCTGACAGTATTTAATAATACCTTCACTTTTCTAAAAATACATTATTTAGGTCTGTAAATTACACTACTGCTCATAAATATCTTTCTCATCACCTGCCATTAATGTAACCGGGATGAGAGTATGATAGTTGACTGAAGCTGACCACTAGACCTGCAAGGACATGTGCAGCATCCTCAGCTCTCAGCAGAGGGCTCAGGGCTGTAACTGGACTCTTGGGATGCCGGCAAGATCTGCACACAGGTGCAAGGGTTGCTGCAGGACTTCTGTCACTGTTTGCTTTGCTTGCATAGGGGTGGTTGGGACCTTACAAAGTACAGTGACCTGCCCTCAAGGAGTGCATGTGTCGTTGCAAGGTGGCAATGTCAGAGCAGACCTGCCAACAGCAGAACTCAGATATTTTCTCTCCAGTGCAAGTAACATTTATGCAGTGAAGTGTCAGAATCTAGATTTAAAGGCAGCTCTACAGCCACAATCAGAGGGAAGAAGAGGAGCAGGTAGAAATCATCTTCTGATGGGTAAATCATGTATTGGCTAATCTCCCTGAAGTCAGCAGGTGAGGACTGAGGGATGTGCTTAAGGACATGACTTGCCAAATACATGGATCCAGGCAAGGGCTGGATTGCATGTGTGGAGCTCTTGCCATGCTGACGAGTGAGTCCAGCTGAGCAGAAGACCAGAGTCAGCTCAGTGGAAGATCAAGCTAAACCTGGGTGGCAGCAGAGCTGGTGTCACGTACTGAAAGAGCTTTGCCTGCGTAAAAATGATTTTGTGTTGGTTTGACCTACAGAAAAACACCTGGCCTAGCCAGGGAAAGGAAGGAGTGGAGAGGGAACCTCTAACAATTTGAACTTTTCAGTCTGGAGATCAAACCCCTGTAGATGGTGCCATTGTTAATAGATACTTTATTCTTGTGTAGATACCAAATGTATCACTTGCCAGGCAAATGAAGAGGTATTTAAGGTAAAAACAATGGGTTTGTTGGTCTAAATTCTAAAAAATTACTGCTGATTGTATACTCTTTGTGTTCAGGTAAGAGAAACTAAGGGAATTAGAGAGAAAAGAGATGGCTGTGCAGTTGATTATATGGATTGACCTTAGAGAAGGAATACCTGCAGATGAGGTATTTGCTATTGTTAAGACCACATTTGTGAATGAGCAGAAGCTAAAGAATATGTCAAGCTTTAGCTTATGTCAACCAGCTTTGATAATGTGGCTGTTTTTTTCCAAGAGTTACTGCATTGTCCAAATTAGATGACCTCTATGAGATGAGGCAGTGTTTATTTCAAGCTATATAATGTCTTGCACTACCCCAGCTTTTCCAACCTTCTTCAGGTTTGACCTCAGTTTTTCAAGCTATGTTCATCTTGAAAAGCTATTCATATATCTAGGCATGGGGATGTACATCAAGATATAGTTTGTGGATAGACACTGACACTTAGAAAAACACCATCCAACCAGGAAAACATCTGCCATGAACAAAGGTTTAAGGAACTATTCTTATCTCATGAAGAAGATGGATGGGTGGTGCAGGGCCCTTCACTGAATTTGCTGTGAACTTTACACTGTAGTGCTTGTGTGGGGAAGGCTATGCAGTCAGGGGGGCAGAGGTTGGTACAAACAACCTGAAGCAAAAGGGAGGTAGGTTGGGCCACAGAAGCACTCAGTGCCCTTGAGTAAGTGGCTTGACTTGCTCATTCCTTAGGGTGACCTTGGACAAGTCTCTTAAAATCCTTTTCCTCAGTCAACCCAGCTGGCAAATTTGTTTGGGGGTGAAGAAACACCAAAATGACATTGAAAAGCAAGCTGTGCCCCTGCATTGCCCTTTCCAGGGTAAACAAATCATACCCCAACATCCCCCCTGAGTCCGCCATCGGGAGTTTCCAGTGTGTCCTTTGTGGAGCCCTGTGGAAAAGCCTGGATGCAACATAAACTACACAAATGGTACACTTGCATATTCAAATATAGTGCAATGTTTGTTCATCTCTCAAAACGTGTGTACAGTACTGATCACTGTATTATCTGTGTGCGTTCTGCTAATTAGCAATGCAAATATAGAAAGATTTCTTCTCCTTTTCCTCCTTTTTTATAAGCAGGGAGAAAAAACTATACTTTTTGTTCTCTGGTACCTTTTCCTTAAAAAAAAAAAAAGGCAAGCAAGATATAATAAACCAGTGTATTCCCATCTATTGGAAAGATAATATTATAAGTGTGAAAGATGGTTTTCCTGAAAAAGGACAGTTTTATTCATTGGCTAACAGAAAGCATTACTTTTACAGTTCAGGGTAGAAACTGCTATAATTCTGGTCGTATTGTTTCTTCTGGCAGGGAATAAATTCTCTCTCGTTTTTATACCTAGAGGTGAGTTTTTACTCTTTCTCTTTGAATTATACTGGTGGTCATCAGAGTGGTAGTGGAACAAGAGTGTGATGTTGCTGGAGTACTTCAGATGTAGTTGCTCAAAGCACTGCCACTATAATTCAAAGTGAAGAGAGTCAAACTTGCAGCAGGCGCACCAAAATGGAGGACACCGAGGTCTTTGTTTACTGTCCTTGTCCTCCTTCCCTTTGGGCAAGAGCCAGCGTGTGACATCTGCGTTGCTAGGTACACGGAGCTGCAGCCAGCTACACACCGCTGCTGCGCCCGCCGCCTGCGCCGGGACGGGGCCAGCGAAACGGGGGGCCCTGGTGCCATCTGGGGACACACAGACTCGCTGGCCAGTGCAGGGCATAGGGACTGCTTCCTGCTGCTGATGGGCTCTCCTCAACACTGGTGGGCTGATTTAGGAAATAAGGATTTGAAGACACTAGACAAATGGTTGCACACCTATGATCAGCAGTGCTCCGCTACCAAAAACTACTGGGGGTGAGAGGAAAATGTGAATGTGTTTCCATGATTTTTCACCCCCAGCCTCATGTTTTGCACTTTCTACAAAATATTTAAGCAGGACTGTCTTTTTATAAACTTTACCATAAGTCACAAAATTGTACTTTGTCTACATGCCTAGTAGGATGCATATTTTTATGTAATGGATCTGGGTCAAAATCAGAACATCAAAATCCTGAGTCTTTAAGACAGTTGAGCATTTGTGATGTTGTCATTTGCGACTCCCCTTTGTGTTTCTTTCAAAAAGGGATTCTGAAGTGAGCCATATGATTTATTGTGACCATTCCCAAACATATCATTGTTCCTCAGAATTACTCAATCCTTTTTCTTTATTCACCGGATTGTGTGGATGTTCTCCCAATGGAGCTGCATGCACGTACTTGTCACAGACATATCCCAGCACATAAAAACAGTGACCTGGGCATGCACAGAGCTCTTTTGAACAGCTGAGCACACCTACTAATTTTCTTGAACTGAAACCAGATCCCATCACAGGCCTAAGCTGTGCTGTGCAACACCTGAGTGGGGCCAGGAAAGGTGCTCCTCTGCTTTATGCTTCATGTGGCTCCTGTTTGACCAGGGAACAGCACCAGTTCTGTCCAGGCTTTGCAGACAAGTCTGTTCCTGTCTTAAGGGAACAACCTCTCTGGGCACATATCAACATGATGGCCCTTAGCAGGATATCTGCATAGGCAGAACTTTGTTCCAGTCAGATGCTCCTGTTGTTCTGGTTTTTTTTAAAGGCACTTTTTGAGGTGGAGAAATGTAAACTTTTCTTTACCTGAATCTCTCTGTAATTTATGGCAGCACCTTGACTCTGGAAGAAATTGCATCACATCCCTGTGAAAAAAAACAACCTAGTGGAAAGAGTAAGATAAACTTGCAAGCTCTGCTTGTAATATGGAGCAACAATACATGAACATACTGTTCTTCTGCTGCTACTCTGGAGAAAGAATGAGGGTAAAACATGTGAGAGAGCCACAGTTAAATTACTCACTATTAGCCCCTACAGTGTGCTTCCAACCTACGTTGATATATATATACAGAGAGAGGGAGAATGTCACAGTTAAATTTTTTTACTAGTATAATGAGGAAAGAGACCAACAGAAGAAGTTCCCTTGGCTAATTTTCTAGCCAGCAGCCACTGCAATGTTCCCACTAGGAGAGACTGAAGAAGTGAGAGAGTGATATAATAAATAATGACTGGCTCTGCTGGTAAGGAGAAATTATCACTGTGCTTGGGGGATCTAAGTATGTGCTCACCCAAGATACAGGGAGGGGGAGGGGGCCAGGAGCACTCTGTCGTGTCTTGAGAAGAACATTCAGCGATGTTTGAATTAAAAAGGATTTTAACCACTGCTTTGTCTGCTAAAACAGGGATGGGAACAGCTGGATGGAGGGGCTCTGAATGAGATGCATTAAAAGATGTCAAAGGAGTTTCCAGTCTAATCTCCTGTTCTAAATCTCCTCCCTAAAAAGGAGGCATAAAGCAAGGGTAGATTCACAGCCAGTCTCAGGGATGTGAAGTCCCACTGATTCCCCCGGGGAACACGATCCTGTGCCATGGGCACAGACCATGAGAGATCATGCCCTTGGTGGGCTACTTGCCCTCTGGCCCCAGGCTGAGCAGGCTTGAGCCACAGAGGAGTTCCCTCTCAGAGGAGATCTGAGCAGAGGCCGAGAAGGCTGTGTGCAGCTTGGGATCTCACCCCAGCCACAGCTCAGGCTGCACTGCTGGGATCCAGGAGCTGTCCTGGTGGGAAATAATGCTGAAAAGGTCCAATTCTGACTATTCGGCTTCCTCAGGCAAAAAATTAGCTTCATATTTTAAAATCTGAAAGTCTTTTTTTATTTAGCGTAGATTAAAAAGGAGAGCAAGCCAAGAAAAAGTCAGATCAGTAAGATGAACAGTGTGTGCTTGTGCCTCTGTGTTTGTATTCAAAGCCCTGTCTTGCAATGTGGCACTTGCCCCTGCAGGCAGGCACAGTCCTTAGAAACAAAAAGGTGCAGTTCAGAGAAAAGGTCTCTTGAAGGAAAGAAAATAAGTGTTCTGGCTTGGCCAGACACTGGTTATTCAGCTTGGTGCAGGGCAGTTGGGTACGGTGCGATGGGCTGAGATGCAGATGTCAGCTCAGATGGTCAAGTGGTTCTGCCTACCCTCAGGTTCTATTAATTAAACTACATAGAAAAAGTCATAGGAGTTGGGTTTGCTAAAATCTCTTGATATTCAATGATAAGATCTGCTATTCTTGTGAGATTTGTGTTATTTTAGAAAAAAAAAAAAAAAAAAAGAAGAAGAAAAATCTCCTTAGAAAGGCTTGGAGAATTTTGAAGCCATCTAACCTGAATTAAATTCCAGGCTCAAGCTTGAATTGCAGACCTTAGCTTAAAGCCCATAGCTAAACAGGGCCTCCTTTCTCATTCCCAAAAATAGTATTCTACTTTCTACATTTTGCCACATATGCTGTTTCATATACAGAAATAAGTAATCTGGGATTTACTATGATTTAGTTCCTTTAAATGGAACCAACTTTCACATACAGAGTTGAATATTTCCTTCCTAGACTACATTTCAAGCTCCTCAAAAGAAAAAAGAAGCAGAGAAACAGAGAACCCACAAGCTCCCTTTTTTTTTTTTTTTTTTTGAGCTCCAGCATCATGAAAATCTGCATGGTGAGATGCATTTCTCACCACATGCCAACTGCAAATTGTATTTGAAATGGAAAGTATCAATTAAATCAGCCTTTCTGAACTGCCTGGTGACAGCTGCCATGCTGCTGAATGTTGACGACACTTGTAATATCAACAGATTTGGGCCCTTGCACTGGAGAATATGAAACACTTTCTAGCCATTTAAATACAGGTTTTGCAAGCAGATTAAGATCATCATTTCCATCACTCAGGACAAAAATGTTTACTGCAAAAGCCTTTTCTTTATGAGCACACTCAGTAGCATCTATTCTGGTGCTGGTTTTGTTCAATGGTTTCAAAACCCTGCCCAAGCTGATGGAGGGGCACAGTGAGTTGGTACATGGGATCAGTGGAAGGCTGGGCTGGTTGCTCAGATAAGCCAAACTGCCCTGGGAATCCACAGATTTGAGGGTCTGGAGACAGATAAGGAGCCCCTCAGCTGGTCTAGTCAGGAATCTTGCCCTGGCTTGAGGGACAGGGCTGCTCCTCACCTACTCTGCCCTGGCACAACAGGAGGCAAAGCTGCACACACAGAGAATTTTAATATCATCTAAAACTAAGCCAGTTTGCTTTACAAAACAGCCATTTGCTTAAGCTAGCTGTTCTTTGGAATGAATGTCGGGTTTGAGTGAAAACACCTTTTTTCCCAGGTTACAGTTCCTGAGCTGAAGTGAAAAATGGCAGAAATGCCAGGGAGAGAATTCTGCTGGGATCCTCAGGATCCCTAGTAGACAGTGTGCCTGTGGACCTGCTGGTGGTTGTGCAGTCGGGTTTTTGCCCTGTGGGTTTCTTTATTTTATTAAGTATATAAAATCCTGTATTTATTCCAAATGAAAAATACTTTGTTTATTCTTCAAAATCTAGAAGAAGTTAGAGGCATCCTTGTTTTCAGGGAAGCTGCAACCTGCAGTGAAAGGGAGATGATGTTAGAGTGTATGGTAGATGGAAAAACAAGTAATTTAGCAAAACCAAAATTTCTTTGCCATTCTTGCATGATAAAAAAATCCCATGCAGATATGAGGCACAGTCTGGTGTGCCTATGCCAACACAGAATATGACCAATCCAGCTCCTACAAAGTCTTGTGGAAAACATGGCCTGGGTATTACTTTTGTGAATAGCAGATGCACTGCATTTTTCATATGAGCAGTATGCCTAATCATGTATAGTGTACAGTACTTAGGTTAGCAATATAAACTAGACCCTGAGAAATATACTATTGTAATCTTTTCATTATTTATCCATTTTAATCTCTATTAGGAGAATATGTATAATTTATTTTTTATTTCTGCAATGAATAATATAACTAAGATCTCTTTATACTTTTTATTTGAAAATTCTGTTTTAAAGCACTCTGTTGGATAACATTCACTATATTTTCCTTTTTTTGATAATAAAAGTGAAAATAATATGCTAAGCTTTTGTACTGCAATGCATATTAAAATGCCCTTAATGCAGTGATGTTCCTGGCACTCCAGAGATTTGAGAACTGCTTTAGCTGTGCACTGAGACCTTGGAGTTGTATGGCCCAGCACCAAAGACCTGAATATTCATGCTAAATTGTTGGATTTCTGTTATTTTAAAATCTTGTTTTAAATTTCTTCTCCTCTTCGCTCCTATTCAGATTTTACCCCGTTTAAAACTGTTGTCAACATCAGAATGACTCTTTTTGCCAACAGTTTAAATGATGATTGGGCATGGACCTTAATGCTGCTACCTCGAATAGGCAAAATCCCAGGTAGGGAAGGGGTGAGTAAGAGATTATTTTGGCCAGAGAATTGTGATCAAGAAATCATGGCTTCTGCAAGAATGTTCCTTGATAGAGTTGAGCCCCTCTCTCAAAGTGTGGAGAGCTTCCCAAAATGTCCAATGTCCATGGATTTTCTCCACAGTGAGGTTAAAGAGTCTGGATGCATGTGGCCTTTAAACCAAAAACTCCTCTTCAAAGATGTAAATTGCTAATTATTATTAATAATAGTCTGACAGTCTCCTAAAAACTCCCAACGTATTTTGGGGAAAAATAAAAAAAGCTGCCTCCATCAGCTTCCTTTTGTAAAGTGAAAGCAGTCAAGGGTCAAGGCAAAAAGACAAGGACAGAAAAATGTCAGTCAAGTCTCAGTTGTGACAGATGTATTCCTTGAGAGGCCTCCTGCCAGCCTGTGCTAAAATCCTGGCTGCCATGGAGGAGACAGGTCCCTGTGCTGCCCACTGCCATCAGTCTGCATCCTTC
The DNA here is from genome assembly GCF_048771995.1 of Taeniopygia guttata. Classification (NCBI taxonomy): domain Eukaryota; kingdom Metazoa; phylum Chordata; class Aves; order Passeriformes; family Estrildidae; genus Taeniopygia; species Taeniopygia guttata. Next base: position 15,838,322 of record NC_133033.1, read on the forward strand.
AGGAGAGATTGGCTCTGATTTTGGGTGGTCAGTCTCAATTCCCCACAAGAGATGTCAAGCAGAATATCTGTCCCAAATCTTGTCCTTGAGAGTCCCTCCCCTCTTCTAATAGCTGCTATTGCTTTCACAGGTATTTACCCCTCTAGAAAAACAGAGCTGAATAAAAGGAGTGGGGAAGTTCTGGTCCCATGGGGTTTAGTCACTAAATTAACGGATTGGTACAACCTATTAAATGAGTCTTGTTGGTCTAGAGACACATGATTGCCAAATTAATTTGGTATACAAGAAGGTTAGCTTCTTTCAAAATTGCCTGCATGATGGTGAAGAGACAGCATTGGACCATATAAATTCAGGATTAAAATTCTTCAAGAGGTACCCGTTTAACTCCTCTGGGGTGTCTTTGCTGCCCTCCCTCCCATGCAACTGGAAGCAGCAGCATCTGCAGTAATGGAGATCAGCTGTGTAGTCTAAGCAAAAGCCAAGCATTTTGGACACCAAGAAAACAGCTCTTCCCACTCCCTGCCTCATGGAAGGAAAGACATTGTGCCCATGGATGTAGGGCCCCAGGGTGGTTTTAAATTAGCTGAAGACGCCTGCATGAAGTTTGACTGCAAGAACAATGTGGTAAAACACATATTACCACTTTCCTACATTATTGTTAATCACTATTTTCTAGAACAGTTAAACTGCCATCCCCTTCCAGAGAATAATTACTGCTATTTAATTGTATTTATAATTTAGTATACACCTGAAAAATATGCTATAAAATATCAGGGGGGTTCCCTTTAATACTGGTGTTCCATTTACAAACTGTCACATTTATAATGCGTCTTTAATCTTCTGTGGTCTGCTAGAATTTTATATTAAAGTCTGCTTTGTGCTTTAAATATTAAAGATTCTGCAGTACTTCAAAAGGTGATAATGCCTGATGCTCTGGTGGTGCTTAAATCTCAACAGCTAAATATATTGAGGAATGTTCGGTGGCCCTGGCTTAATTAAACATGTATGTGTATTTTCAAATGCAATCTTTTTCTGCTTGTTAGGTTTTTGACAAACCTCCAAACAGGTCCAGGTGGAACAAAGCATGTAAACAAGCTTGTGAATGCAAGCTTAAAACACTCAAATTAGCACCTTCTTACAATTAATATGCAAACCCTGGGATCTCTGTTATTGATAATGCCATTTAATATTATTTGCAGCTGAGCTTTATATTCTAGCCTTTTAATTTTTCTAAGCTGTGTCCACTTTAATTATGTGAAAATGTACTGTTAGAGACAAGTCATCCAATGAGACCCTATTTACTATGAGCAACTTACTCTGCCCTGTGTAACATAGTATAAATTACAAGGCTGTGGGAGCATTTCAGTACACCATTGGCTTTACAGTGTTTAATGGTCCAATTTAGCACATACGACTAAACCTGGAGCCATCGAGGTACGCACATAGGTTAACACATAGTCTTTTTATTGTTTTCATTTCTGGTTCCCCATCCCCCCTGTGGGTTAATAAATTCACTTATTGCATCTTCTTCTAGATTGGATTGCAAGGGCTATAGGGGAGCCAAAGTCTCTGTGGTAGGAACAGGCATGATACCCACTGGTGAGGCTCTGCTCAGCGCCGGGGAAGGATGTGAGCCCCTCTCAGCACCCTGATACATTTATTAGGCGTGTTTTCATGGGAATAAAATTGCTCTGAATGCAGTGTCTGCTCTTGCAGGTTTTTAGAAACAGAAGAATGTTTCAGAAGGATTTTCTTAGTTTCAAAATAACAGAACAGCAAAGCTTGACAGCCCCAAAAGATGCAGAGATTGTGCCCCATGGCTGGTCCGTCCACGTGGCCACTTTCACTGGCAGTTGTGGTAGTCTGACTACTCTTGCCCAGCTAATTGGTGCAGTCACAGACAGTGTATATAGTTATGGTCTTGTGTTAATGACATGCTGCTTTGCCTGCCTTAAAATAAGTCCATATCCAAATGACCTGACCTGTAATTTCTTTTTAAATTTTGCACTTAAAACTATAGGTTTTCTGATTAGGTGTTTAATATTTTTAAAAAGACAAAAAGACAAACAGATATAAATACAGACATATAAAGGCATAGGCATATGATTTTATGCATATATCAACAAACCAAATAGCTCTGCATGTATGTGGGAACATTGCCTTCCTGCTCTGGATAAATAGAGGCTGGCCATCATTCCAACAGGGAAGGAAACATTTCAGTTGTGAAGAGATATGGGGAATTATTTCATTTGTTTTGGTGCCAATATGCAGCAATTTTCCGAATGCATTTGAAATATGATGAAAATATCTATGCATGCACCCGAGAAATGTTCTTTTATTCTCCTGTAATAGGTGAGGCGATGGCAGAAACTGGGGAAGCTGAAATAGATCTACTGCAGTTTTACAGGTGAGGCAATGTTAGCAGGAAATGACAAGCAGGCTATAGTTATTATAATACCCAGGGCAAATCAGCAAGCACGCACAATGATAGACAAATCTAAATTAATCATAGCAAAGGTGGTGTGGCATTTTAATGTAAACTTACTCTACTGTACGGGAACTTGTAAGAATATTGTAAAATTGGTGAAATACCAGACATTGTATGTGGCTAACAAAATGTTTTTCCTAGAAAATACAATTGCAAGCTGGACTACTGCAGCTGCCTATTTTTAAGAGAGATAACGTTTTTAAATTTTTATTTTAGCAACACCCGAAAAGCCTAGTGATTGCTTTTGGCAAACATAGGACTACGAATATTTTAAATCTCTCAAACAAGCACCTTGAGAAATCAACCTCCCCATTTTATCTTGCATTTTAATGTTCTTCTATCCAGACAGAAGGGGACTGGTTAGCTAGTTGTCATTAAGTCCTTAGGAGTGAAAACTGTTCGTTTCCCTGTAGAATTCAGCATGTTTTCTCAGCCTGTAACCATCACCTATAATTAAAATGTCGTCCTAACAACATCAAGGTGCAGAGAGTAAAAGAGTCAGTTCACCTCTGGAACTGCATGCTCTGTGGAGCTCCACAGCCCCTCAGAAATGGAAGCTCAGAGAAACTGTCTCTGTGATCTTTAATGGATTTTTAAAGATGACAAGAAAGGAAATGGGAAACTAAAGGCATGGAAGACATAAATTCCCTAAAGGTGCATTCTGAAGTAAATCAGAGCAACTGAAAAAGTGAATTCTTTGAGCCCTGGGATATCTCCCAGGTTTTTCAGCTGGACACTTACAGCTTGTCGGGTCCCTGAACACCTCTGCTCTGGGCATGCTTTGACACAGCGAGTCACAGAAAGATGAACAACATCACCTGAAGTGCTGTTTGAGGGGCAGAAAATTGCTCCCATTGCACACTGCTGCCTTTACTCTAAATCACATGACTTACTACAACCTTCCTTCAATAAAAGAAGTGCCATTTAGGTATGTTAACTTCTCCAGCTGCAATAGGCATCCTTCTCTCCTTATTTCCACAACAGTTAAATGCAGTCAAAGAAAGAGGTGAAGATCAGATTTTATAAAATCAAACTTGAATTGTTCTCAGGGCTACAGCTGCACGAAAGCTAAATAACAACAGGCAAGAGCAAGAAGCTTAAAAAAGCTCTGTTACCAAATATATGTTATTTAGATATGTCTGCTTCTGTAAACTGGTAGGGCAAAGAAGAAAATCAGTTTGTCTTCCAAAGATATCTGACTACAGCTGCGCTTTGTAATTCTCAGTGACTAATACAGGCTGGGGCTGAACATTGTCAAACCCTCTGGAAGAAAAGAAGACTCTATTTTTAGTCAGTTTCATTTATTTATTCAATTTATGAGATCATGTAATATGTATTCATCGATCAAATAGAATTTGAATATAGGGTTTACAGGCAAAATTACAGTGTCAATCTCAAGCCTTTATAACAAAAATATTTTGGTTTATGAACAAACACATGAACTGTATATATTTGAGTGGGAAGGAGGTTTGTGCACTACTGAGGACTCAGCCCTGCTCCTGAGGCTTAGCTGGGCATGAAGGACCCAATACAGTGTGTTATGTTGGGGAACTAACAGGACCCAAATCTGTCAGAACATCCACCAGTGTCTGTGTGGGTGCTATCAGCATGCTCACATCTCACCAGTGCTTAATGCTGAAACATTGGAGGAATTACTGCATTATGGTACTTAATTATTTGGACTCTCCTGGATGTTCATTCTTACTAAAAAAAAAAAAAAAAATAGCCCATTTTAAAATTTGACTGCTTTCCTCCTATTTGTCTGCAATCTACTGGTAATCAGTTTCATTAACTGTGGCTCTTGAGTTCCAAGATCACTTTGGAGAAACTATAATTTATATTTTTTTATCTGCAACACATATCACCATATGTGTGCATTTATGTCTCCTTCAGAAATAAAAAACCCTTCTATAGAGTGAAAAGAGGGATATTGGTAAAGATGGTAGTGAGTATTGCAGAAGGTAGTATTCTGATAATATGTATACAGGAGTAGTACGTGTAGACTACTCTGTTTGGAAGGTGTTATTCTGGCTTTCTTCTCTGGTGTAGATGGGTCCACAGAAAATGTTGTTCTTTTCAGTCAGTCACATTTTTACTCAACTACCATAAATAACACCAGTCAGATATGAGAAAAGGAAACACTTTCTGTTTCCATGCTCTCCAAAATTGTGAATCATTGATTGCTATTTCAAGTATGAGCTAAAGCACTCAAGGAAGATGACTTGCTCAAAACTATTAGTGTTATAAACCTAATTATTATGGCATGGAAATCAGTTGCAAGGTTCATGTACCAGCATCATTCCTTCAACATTTAATAAAATTTATCTGGGGAAGGACAAGACAGGAGTTTTAAAAATCAGCTTTATTACCAGAGTGAAGCACTGCAGTGTGACAGGCTGGAGGAAGCCCCTGAAGGACAGGAATTCAGTGTTTGCTTAGGCTGAAGGCAAGACATGTAACTGCAGCTAAATCCTTCGGCAACAGACACAGCAGCACCCTTCCCCAACAGGTAAAGGAGGAACGCAAAGGACAGAGTAATTTTGGGTGCAGGGCAACACAATCTATCACTCCACAAGTGCAGGATGAGGCTCTGCCAGTAAGTCCATCTCCCTGTATGAGCTTTGCTTCAGCAAGGGGCACGAGATCAGCCCCTTAATCTGAGCACCTCCCTGGTACAGCAGGGTTTGGTTTATTAGCTCTCTAGCATTAGAGCCCTATCGATTAATTAGTGTATCTAGAGACTCTAAGGAGGAAGAAATGAGAGGGATATGATCACATATCCCTACCTGATACTGCACATGGGGAATGGCAATAATCATAGTGAGAATTCCAGGTAGATGTCCTAAGTATTTGTCACAAATTACTCACAGATCTCTTTTCTTTTTCTTCCTTTTACCTTGTACTACTAGCCAGTTTTCCACGTATCTCTCTGCCTTTTTGCTTTCTGATGCCATTATATCACAACAAACGCTTCCCAAACAAACCCTTATTTCTGTCAGTCTTTTTTGGCACCTCTATGTTTAAAGCACCCACTTGTAAGCAATTAATTTCTCCCCACACCCATATGCAAGGTAATCACTTTTAAACAGAATTTAAAAGAAACAGATCATGGCATTGTATCAGTCTGTTTTCTCTAATGTTATCATTTTCAGACTCCAATGCTCTTTCTTCTGGTGAAATATTCCTCATATCTCTCTCAGACTGATTTATTGGATTGTTGCTTTTGTTTTGGGGGGGCATTATGTTGGTCATTTTTAGTGGTGCTTTTCCTTAAATCAGTAATATGTTTTTACAGCTTCAAAACACTCCAGGATCCACAACTTGTAAATGTCTCCAATTCTTGATTTCTTTCAAGTTCCTGCTACATTGGAGAAAAGATAATAGCAATTCCAGAACTGAAGGAAAGAGGAATCTTGCCATGTTATCAACCAGCTGCTGCCTTTTCTACTGATAGCTCTTAATTGCATTTACAATTTCCTCAGATTTCCAACTATTTCTGTCACATTTGCTTTTAACTCACTACTGATTGTGTGCATTGACTGTGCAACAACCTCACTCAGAGCTGAAATATTTAATCACTACCCATGGATAAATGTTTTCATACTTTATGCTATGTTGTTTAGAAGTGAGGCATATATAAGGAACAAAAAATCTGTCAGTATGCATTTTCTATTGGAATGTTGCATAGGTTTTTAATTGGAAAATAGGCTTTTAAAGGTAATCATAGCTGAAGACTAGAGTTAGGAAGTGAAGCATATTTTTGCGTGATTTTTCTTCTTAACATAATGAACCTTTTTGTGTCTGTCATGGAAAACATGGAAATTTCATTCTCTTCTCTGTAACTATCTTCACTTAAATGTTTTAGGTTCAGTTGCTTTGAATGGTTTGCAAGTAACCTAAAGGGCTGTGTTAATATTAGCCTGCAGTGAGCACATACTGGCACTTTGTTGCTGTTTGGAGAAATGACCGGTTTACTTGGTTATATTGACAGCTCTACTGTAAAATTTGCTGGCATTAAAGGTCAAAAAGACCCAGTTTTTTCTCCAGTTGCTTCTATCCAAAAGAGAATAAATCTCAGAGCAGAATCACTTCTCTGACAATAATTTATGAATTATGCACTGACTGTGTTTGAATTGAGAAAGGCTTTCATATCCTTTCCATTAGCTCAGATTAAGTTTTCATATAGATGCTGGGAAGCATGCTAGCAATATCCTTAGCTCATTTTTATGAAAATTTTATCAGTGCTTTTTTCTGTACTACACTCCAATTGGGATGTCTCAGAATCTAAAGCTCAGCTTTGGACATGAACTTCTCTCAACCTGGCTGGCTGCTGCTCTAAAGGTTTCAATATTTTATGGGCTCTGGCTAACTCAGCCGTGAGATTCAAGCTGCAGAGATTTAACTCTAATGTAAAATCATGAACGGATGAAAACTGGGATGTCATAAGTAATACATCTACAAGAGCAGGATGCAGTTACCATTTTTAAAAGGTTTTTAAAAAGAAAACAGCATTCTCTACTCCCTCTTTGTATCCTAAAATGAAAAGCCTCTGAGCTATTGTACTAATACATAACCATCTTTTCTTGTCTGCTTTTCTTCAATTGCTGCTTAATTGTTGTGGGTTTTTTCCTTCAGGTCCACCATCAACAAGAAAGCCCCTAATGTCAGCTTCCTAGAGAAATGGGCATCGCATCGCTTAATGTTTATAGGCCAAATCCATTCCTTAGCATCTTCCCTTTTTGTCTCAAAACTGATTTAAAACATTTGGAAAATCTGTCTATTCAGCCGGAGTGTTCTGGTGCATTCTTTCCTAGAAACAGTGGGGTCAGATGCGATCTGTCTGATGGACTTTTTTGCTGCAATCTATAGCCGTTTCCCTTGAGTCCTGCCGAGTCTAGCAAAGCAGAGCAGCCCTATAATGGCCTCAATGACAATATGTTCTTTGTGTGAAAGAATCCAGGGGGAAGTGCTGGAAGGTGCTCTGGTCACTAAAAAAATAGTTTTAGTGCTTGCTTATTTTTATCATTATGTACGTTGTCTCCACTGGAAATATTTTCTTGACAGTAAATAAGCGTCACCATAAAACATTTAACAAGCATGAAGAGAACAAATACAGAGTCCTTTTCATCTTAAAAGGCTTCAGTTGTTAATGTCTGTTATTAGCACGTTTCATTTGAGAGGGCATAAAAGAAGGACTGTATCTTGCGTATTTTTGGACTCACAGTCAAGAGTTTAATCTGCTCACAAATGTAAGTCCCTTATGTGTGATGACAGAAAGATTTCTCTGCCTCTTTAAAATATGACCTAGCCCAAAACTCTGTTAGGGCAATATGATGACTGAGATCTGTAGTTGCGTTTTGGCAGGGCTATTCAGGCGTAATGCATAGGTATAATCAGGGAAGCCCCTCTGCAGAAAAAACTTCATCTGCTCCCATAATTGGTGCCCATCTCTGCCTTCCCTAGGATGCTGGTCCAGTGTGCAAGTCTCACCTCCGTTTTTTCTGGGTGCCAGCAACACCTACTCACCCTGTTAACTGCAAATCACGCTCTGCTCTTTCAGCTTTGCACGCTATTCATTAACAGCTATAAATATTCAGAATCAGAAACATCCCAGTCCTGTATCAACACTGCATGAGGCAAAACACAACTGTGCTGCTCTGCTGTATAGGCTCACAGAACACAGCATAGCATTAAGTCCTCCATCACCTCTCCTCAAGCACTTGCAATTAACAAATAATTTGAGAAGCGTAGGAGTTGGACATGGACAGGTAAGTGGTACCACTTTTTTTTTTTTTAATTTTCAGTCATTTGCCTGATCATAACCACACTGTACTGCTGTCACAAAAATGTGGCTTCTGCAATGAGGGGGTACCAGCCTACTCTGGTGGAAGGAAGAAGGCATTTAAAAAGGTCAGTAATAGACCAGGTTTTACACTTTAACTTCAATCACCCACTCCCAGGCAAGGCAAAACATTTATCTGGGTTGGCATTACCTCTCTGAGCTTCCCCTTGGCCAGAGCCATCATCTGGGCAAGGCCTTACCATGTGGTCACAAGAGCATGGCCAAGCACTGCTGGCAGCAGCCACACTGAGCACCCACTCAGCCAGCAGCCACTGAGCTGCCCCACACCAGTGCCCAGTGCCGCTCAGCGCAGGGCATCCCCCTCCAGGCAGCACCAGTGTCACACCTTGCCTGATAATTTAAAGCCAAGTCCCCTGACTGATTCAGAAGCAATAGCCCCACAGGGGTGAGCAGATTTACCAGCTGTCCAGCTTCTCTTGTGATTGATCTCTGAATGTTTGATGTTTGATTTGCTTTTGCTCCCTTGCAGCTGGGAGGCTATTCCCATCTGTGCTGTCCTCTACCCACAGTCTTCTCTCTTGGCAATGGGCTGGGTCTTCTTTCTGTGGTCCTTTTCTGTATTGCCCACCCCAACCTTTTTACTGTTTCAGGTGGGAGTGGGAAAATTGTGCAGGACCAGACTGAAAATAGCCTAAAAAGAAGAGTTTTGCAGTTTGATTACTTTTACTAGATTTCTTTTTTCCATGTTAGAGCCACCTAAGGTTTTCATTTGATGTTAGGCATTGCGTGACAACCTTCACCCAGGATATCTGACATGGCTTTCAAGGTTTTCTATGGCATGTTACTGCTGAGTATCTGGCTACAGCACTGTAACTGCACAAGGCCTTATGAGTGTGGTATCTGCTGTCTGGTGGAGACTCCCAAGGAGCCTGAAAACCAGGTAATTCTAGGATATCCAGAAACTGCAAGGTGCTGCCAATCCCCGGAGAGGAAAATGTGCCTTTACTGAATAGCCTGTTGGGTTGCAACTATTTATTCATAAGCATTTTCTCCTAAATGCATCTCTTTAGTGAAGTTCTCAGAAAATGCTTTTCAGAAATGGTCACAAGTACAGAGCTTAGGTCAATATCTGCATTTCTTACAAGTGAATGTGATTAAGATATCTTTGTTAGCTGCTCATTGGAGATAAGATGGGTACAGCTGGATAAGTAGGGAAAAAGGTTTCCCTATACTATATGCGTGGGATTACAAACATCTTGTCCTGCACAGTAAGGACATGGATCTCCTCTGGGAAAAGGGGGTGAAAGGGAGAGGGGTGGCATGGAGTAGCATTTGCAAGGTGATTTGCTTCCAGCACATGGAAGACCAGGTCTGGGTATCCCACACCCCAAGCAGGGTGCCCTGTTCCACAGGATGCTGCCAATGGTGGGTTAGTCCCTGCTGGGCTGGGAGGTAGGTGACAGCCTCACTGATAACCTCCCTCAGATTTGGCTCGCTCCCTTTTGGATTTCAGAAAGGTGTCATTGTTAGTACTGGTGTGCTTTTCTTAGACAAGCAGATTTTATTCCTAAAGCTGGTACCAAAATATTTGGTACCCAGGAGCCAACACAGTATTTCAGACCCACCAATTTATTTACTGGGCTAATAGGATTCTCCATCATGGTGAGACATGACAGCAGAGTGTAGCAGTATTTTTCTGCTATGGGGGGTGAAGATTCTGCGTCTTTGGCCTACTCTGAGGCCTGGCTGTTCCCCAAAATGAAGTTGTTCACCAAAGGCAAACCATATCTTAAATAGAGCCACCAAACAAAAAGATATCCTTGAATGATCATCTAATTATACCAGATCCTGTCTTAATGCAAGAAGTCAGAGAAGATGATCTACTTTTCTTTTCTTTGTATTTTCTTACCTAACATTACTATTTTTGTTTTCCTTACATTTTTTAGACTCTATATCATTGTCTCTTCATCACACAAAACCAAGTGAGACTGTTTCTGAGTGAGAAGGAGGGCTGGCACATAGCTGATGAGCAGGTGGGTTTCTGGTAGCTGCTAGCCAGGTGTTTTGTTAGCAGCAACTCCACTACAATGGCAATACGAAGGCACCATCTTGTGACTCCTGTCCACTTGAGGCCTCAAGTGGAAAAAGACCAAATAATTTTAAGATCCAGAGGAAATGCTGCAAACAGTGTTGCAGCCTGAGAGTTTGCATAGATGAGAGTTTTCTTTACAGAGTAGACCCCAACTGTAGACCAGGCTGTCTGTAGACCATGAGACCTTACTCTGTCTCAAAGAAAGGCAGTGCCACACATTTTTCAATGGAAAAGCATTGCTGTATGTGGGTGTTTGTGTATTATAGCAGCAGTATTAGGCACACAGATTGCTGAAGCATACCCACAGATCCAGAGGTAGTCTAAAAAATGCATAGCTATTTCTAAAACAACATAAACTGTCATGCATTTGATGGCTTTCCATATCCAGATGGACATTACTTACATGGCCAATCATTAAAGGTAAACCATATGGCCATCTCTTCTTTTTTTATTGTGAATTTCTCTCAGATGTCAGACTCTCAAATACATTTGGAGTACTTGACTAATATAGGGGTCTAAGTTTGTCCTTTCCACCCTACAAGCATTTTACCAGCCAGTGAGCTCTTACTGACTGCAGAAAGACAGATTCTGTATGTTCCCTTGCACTGGGTCTCTTTTTGTAATTCCACTATGCTCTCTCCAGACAGTGCCATTAGAGCATGTAAAATTTAATTTCCATCTCATCAGTGTCAGAAGCTGATCAAAGATTGCTCACAAAAAAATTATTGTGCTACTGGCTGCATCCAGAACATATGGGCATAGCATTAGTCACCATAGCCTCCACAGCTCCTGCAGCAATTATCATCAAGAAGAAGAGGCATGTCGGATACTTTAAAGGCAGACACACATTTCTCGGCGTGTTTCCTGATAGCAAACACCTCTAGTTTGGCAGGATAAGTCAGAAATTGAGCCTTATATAAATCTATAATGTAAAGAGTTGACCTCATTGTCACCTAAACCACAATGCCTAGGGCATTTGTGTTATCAGCCACGTGTGTGTACTTTGTCTGGGGGCAGCCCTCCAGTGTGAGCAAATACAGCTCCTGCCTAGGGCAGCGAGGCTGATAGGGTGGCAAGAAACAGCAGAACTGGGATTTTTCCTCATCTAATACCAGCTTCTTTTTTCTGCCATAATGTACTGAGGAATGACACATTCCTTACACTCCTCACACCAAGGGGTATTTTCTGTTGGCTAAACAACACAGAGTATGTCATTTTACTTAACCATCTTTGTAATCTCAGATAATGAAGTCACCAGGCACATATTAAAATTAGCATTGCTACCCCAAGTAGACAGGGTTCTGGGTAGACTTCTCCCTTGGCTTTGTTTGGAGAAATGCTCATTAAAGTGTAGTTTATGGGAAATGGCCAGAGCCTTTACAACATGCTCAAATTGTACCATTTTCTGCGGAAAGCACACATTGCCTTTCTCCTCAAGGCCTTGGGGGCAGCCTTGACTGTTGTTTTTCAGCTGTTCTCTCATCTTGGATTCTACAAGGAATGAAATGCGGTGAGGTGCTGTCGATGGCCACCTCAATGAGGTACAGATTAAGAAGGACCACTGGGACCCTGGAAACATGGTGAGCCACCAGCTGGCAGGGAGGAAGAAGAGGTCTGAGGGTGCTGTCACACTCTGTGTTCAGTTTTAGCAACTTATTAGTGGCAGAGGTTTGTTCTTTTTCTTGGGCAACCAACCTTAGTGTAAGCATGGCTCAAACTAAAGTCCAAGTCACCTCTTGGGGCCCTTAAGAATTTACAGGGCACAAGGGCCTCACCTCAAAGTAGCCACTGATCACTGAAAATAATATGCAGAGGAGTTTTCATATCTCATCAATTCCATGAGGACTGCAGAGATAAGAACAAGAAAACTTGCTGTTTGATACACAGCTTATTTGAAAATCATTTGAAAATAGTGCACAGACATGCAGCTTTTTGTACCTCCTTGTCTGTCTTCATGTAGACATGCATCAAAAATGATACTTCCTACTACCATATCTTGGGTACTGTCTTTTCTCAGGAAATTCACCTTGGTTGGATTTCTTTTTCTACAGGCTCACACAAATCCCATAGACTACCATTTTGTTACTGTTTGTTATAAATAACCATATGTGTATTAGATAAATATATAGTTGTATTTTGCCTCCCCTGAGTGCAAAGAGGAGTGAATATATCACTTCCACTCTGACTCTGTTTATGTGATGATGAAGTTGAGCGTTTCCATCCTTCTGTTTTATACACTCTGAGATAGGGACATGCTTTGAATTATGTAATTTCTTCCTTTCTTTACTCCTTCAGGTCATCTTTCAATAGCTGCTGTGGTCGCTTCTCTGTCTGTTCACACAACAGAAAAATACAATACAGAAACCTTCTACTTTGACATTTCCATCAGGAATAAACTTCCCTGTATGCCTGCCCTTTGCTAACTTCTCACTTGTATTTGAGTTTGCTTCAAAGAGTAAATAGGGAGCCATTCCCAGAAGCACAAGCTCTCTTTGTGAAAAGCCACTCTACAAGCTAAAGATAGTTTTTGAATCATGCCAGATTATAGTTTTTTCTATAACAATGAACTTTTAAAAATTGTTGTCATAGGAAGTTAAAAATTATTTACCTGTCTGGGAAGTGTTTAGGCAAGATATGGAACATATCTTCTAATTTTATTTTTGAAGCAAGATCTATATGCTATAAATTGAACTATCTTTCTCTCTGTTGCCTTTTTTTCAGCAGTGATTTTCAGACTCCTTAGGTCTTGCATGTCATTGTAACAGATTCTATTGACCACAAATGATATGTGCAGATACAGTCTTTTAGCATTTTAAATATATTTTCTTCTAGATAATTAACATAGAAAAAAGGAGTGTTAGAACAAAAAAAATTTCTATCTGTGCATTTTAGGGGAACTGTGCTTTAGAAAGGTGAGACCAAGTGTAGAAGATGTGATTTGCTGGGCATCCTGTGCCTTAAGACCAGATGAGACTCCTCCAATGGAGAGGTTTGCTTATTCCCATGTGGAATAAGCAGTGGAGCATCTAAAGCCGGCAGGACAAAGTGAATCAGGTCATAAATGTACAGTTTGGAGGTTATCTTGTTTGAAGCAGTAATTGCACTACCCAACACTTGCTAAGAAGCTGCTGTTTTCAAGGCAAATATTTTGTATCAAGCCATTACTGGGTTTGTTATGAGCTGTGGACACATAATAAAAAATGACTACAGTAATATCTTGATGATAGTCCCCACACTGATCAACTGCAAATGATCTGATTAACAGTCAGCTGCTGATTCCCAGTTTAATTAATCCTGATGGGCTATTGATGCGCCACAACTGTTTGTCCTAATAATGAGGTTTGAAATTAGACTGCGACAAGCCACTTAGACAGCTGCCAAGGAAAATAATCATTTAGGAAGGGGAGCAATGGAGACGGCAGAGGAGGAATGGCTGCTATTTGACAGAAAATTCACATGGCTGTGTCACATGTGTTTTATTTTTACATTTGGAGCACATTAACTGTACCAGCACTAAGTGGTGACTGCGAGACACATAACTAGCTTTACAATTAAGAGTGCTACTTCTCATCAGTATGCAAAAGCTAAACATGAAACATGAAGTGTGTTAATAGCAGAATATATGTAGCTACAGACCATTGAACAATTTAGGTCAGTCCTTTGCAATGTTTAATTAGACTAATATATCTGTTTGCAATTAATAACAGATGTGACAAGCTAATGTGTCCATGTACTGACAAATTAACCTTTGCCCATCAGCTGCTCGGATCTGTGAGAAAAGTGCCATGTTTTGCCTCTGTTCAGCTGAACCTAAATAAAATTGCAGGATAATTATAAACATAAATGTTAATAGAATGTGCTTTCCATGGGAAGCAGAGACCAAAATCAAGTATTTCTCAGCCAGGTCGTCGTACTGTACTTTACCACGTGTCAAAACCTGCAAATTATATTTTTCCATTTGTCTCAGTGCAATTAGTGTGTGGTTTGACAGATGCTAGTTCGATAGTCCTCACCGCCAGTAGACCTGGGACATACCAGAAACCCTAAATTAATAGCCAGGATAAGAATGCTTCCATAGCCATTCAATCTTTGGCTTTATTTGCTGTCTGCAAGCAAATGTGCCCTCAATTTGTGACAAGCTTTGCCACTGAAATGACGTGGCAGACATGTCTGTCAGGACTTGGGCTGAGGCCATCAGCGTATTCCAGACAAGTAATGGGAACATCTCTCACCCCCTGGGCTGGTGGTCTGTTTGCATTTCCAATATCACCTCTCTATCATTCTCTTTTTCTCTCCTGCTCCCATCCCCATATATATTTTTTTTAATATGTATATAAAAATATATGTATCTTAAAGTTATAGGCACCTTTTATGTATGTTATATATACATATTGTAGGTATCTTTCCCTGCTTTGCATTACGCTCTGTTAATAAACCCTTGTAATTGGTGGAACTTATTGAGACTGTGTTTTTATATATGAATATATATGTATATATGTATGCATGTGTGTATATTATGCACATTCATACACATATACATACATATGTAAATGTGGGGGTACATATGTATACCTCTATATGCACTTGTCTATATTTATAGTAAAGGTACTTTAAAATAATATTATAAGATTTTAAATATCATTAAGTGTTTATTTTCCTCTAAATTGGATCTAAACTGCAACCTTTTTATCCTTAAGGTTTCAAAAGTGATTGGCATGTTTGGGTGTTCCACATCTCCATGCTTACCACTTCTGCAAAATCAGCTTTTTTTGGGCACGTTGACATCGTGGCTTCCTTAAGGACTCTCTGTTAATGGCTCTCAAAGACTAGATACTGACCTAGGCAGGCCCAGTACTGCCATTCGTGAAAGTCTTGCATTTTTGCATGCATGTTGATTAGGAATTAATAGCTGGCATCCCTGGAGGCTGCCTTTGTGCTGAGATGAAATGAAGCCTGTTGTGTGATTCAACATGGCTTGTCCGTGGGAGTAACCAAGCCTGGGACTCCCCCTGGGACCCAAGAGATAAGGCTCTAAATGGGGGAACTTTCAGCACACACTCTTGAGAGGTACTTTGCACTAATACCTGAAGTTCTGGTCCTGCCATCAGCCCCATCTTTGGATCATATTTATAGTATCACATCTGAGATTGAGTAGTATCAATTCATCAGCAGCCTAGAACTAGCAACAGGATTGAAGAAGAACCCATAAAAATAGGACAATATTGAAACACAAAGGAGCTATCAATTATGTGTGCTACTGCTCCTTTGGACACTTGCTTTGTGCTGCTGGAATATACACATAAGGGCTGGGTGTATATTGACATCCCTCACCCAAATAAGTGTCAAGAGGTAAAGCATTATTATCTCTCAGCCATAAAACCACAGTCTCCACTCATTTTCCCTCCTAAAGGTCAGACATTCGCAGCCTGCATGTACTGCCCCTAAAATGAATGCCACACTGTCATCAGCATTCAGCACCACAGCTGCAGAATAAAGGGAGCCCAGCCAGCCACATGAGAAAGAGGAGATAAAAAGAAACCAGAAAGCAAAAATAAAATGCCTTAAGTCTGTGCAGCAGGCTTTTGCCCTCCCTCACTAATCAATTGTCCTCCTGGTGTTCATTTTCTGCACCAAGTGACTGGCATGTGGGATGGGCTGTGCAGAGACCAGCAATCACCCAGATACACCGCACAGCCCCGGCCCATGCCGGCCAGAGCAGCAGTGAGGCACCCTGTAGCTCTTTGTGCTGCTTCCACAGCACAGGGGACTCATCCTCCTAAGCTCTGAGAGGCCTTGAGACCCTTGTTCCCTTCCACTCAGTATGAGTTCTGTTTTACAGTGAAAGGTTTCTCTGCAAAAGCTGTCCTTAGCAAGAGGAGTGGAGGTGCAGAGCAGCAGGAGCCATGGGGTGCTCCACATGCCCCTTTGGTGGCACCTCCCTCTGCTGCCTGGGGCTCTGTTGATAAACCTATGTCACTGATGGGATTTATTCAGTGTGGACCTTGGGCAGGGTTGTCACCCACCAAGCTCATCAGTGTTACAGCAACAAGTCACAGGACATTCCTACATCTTAAGGCCAAATATTCTTTCCCATAAACTGTGTCTTAAATAAAATTTTTTATTGAAATTACCACCTCACTTGAAACTCTGAATAGGCATTTTTCAATTCTATCTTGGAATGATTTTCTTTTTAAATTTTTTTTCCTTCTGATCTGTTAGGAATATTCATCCTTCAAATTATAAGTTTAGAAAGGTAGGTAATCAGAATCAGGCAACAGCTTGGAGTGCAGGTTATTTTGACATATCAACAGTCTGGGAAGTAAGCAATCCCAGTCTTTCCCTCAAAGCTGTGATGTGAGGGCAGCAGAAGTAAAGGTAGAAGGAAGAGAGCGTGTGCTGAGAACTGCAGCATCACAGATGGACATTTGCCCAGAAAGGAACAAGCCCTGTGACAGAAAATGCTGCCGAAAACTGTTTAGGTAGAGCCTATGTGCATGTTTGTGGAAGAGGCCTCTGTCGAAGCAGCAGCCAGAGTTTCAGGCCCTTGTTTCCCTTTCTGGCCCGAGTTTTGCTCTGTGAGATTGGTGACAGGACAATCCAGGGCACATTGGTGTATGTTGCTCCTTCCAGAGCAGCACAAAGGAAGAGTTGCTCCGTGCTCAGGAACTGGAAGTGCCCAGAGCATGACCTGCAGGGCGCCTGTGCCAGCTACACTATGGGCTTGTCTTTTCAGGTTTGCTTTTAATAATTGTTCAACAGCTCATGTGTTTGAAGGAGGGAATAGATTTTGAGATTACTTCTGCCCCCTTTTTGCCCTGTGTATCTTTGGGAGCGTGGCGGAAAGGTAGCTGCTGGCGCTCAGGGAAAAAAGAAGTGTAATGGATTGGAAAAGCGTATACTTTACTTTGAAAAGTTCATCCACATGTTTCTGGGTAGTTAAAAAAAAAAAAAAGAAATCTATAAATGCTACATAACTTTTTAATGAATATGGCCTTTAGCTAGGCTGAACTTCCAAAAACAGATTTGAACCACTACAATACTGTATCCTGATAGATTCCTGTGTGAGGATGCCTGTGTTTGTGTGCTTCCAGGAAACCACTGTCACAACTGTATGTGAACCTAATAGCAGCAAATACAGAACCAATGACTTCTAAATGAAGTGTGAGGCTTTATTGTCCCTCTCAGCCCAGTTCTGAAAGACTCCTCACCAGGGAGTGAGTGGTTTACTGCCTTGTGTGGGGCTGCTGAGTTGAGGGATGTACCTGAGCCTGTTTCTGCAGGAAGCCAATACAGAGGTTTGTAAGATGATCAGCTTAATGCTGAAGTCCCTGTCCTTTGGGTTAGCATGATCCTGCCACATCAAATCTCCCCACAGAGGTGCCAAAGGTGGATGTTGTGTGCAGGATCCCACCACAATGCCCAGTCCACATGCTGAACACAGGATACTCTCTTCTGAGTATTTAGGTAGCAAAGAGGAAATGAATTAAACTCTGATATACAGCATATATGCAAGCATAATAGATAGGGTGGAATTAACTCGTTGACTGTCGTTCTTGTTATTTAATTTAAAATGTGAGGCTTTTTATTATTTCTTCATGTGCACATCAACTTTTGTGTCTCTTATTGCAAGACTTGCTTCATTTCTCTGTAGAGCTACAATCAAAGGATACATGTATGAGGGGTCTAATAATTTTCAGAGATTTTTATTTCAAGCCATTAAAGCTGAAATACATTACTCCCTTTCCAAAGCTTTCAGAAAATAAGCAGATGAAAGCTCTGGGCTTTCTGTTGTTCTTGTTCTTCCACTTGTACAAATAACACATAATAACATCTGCATTCAAAAACTGGGTTGTTGCCCTTCATATCCCAAACCAGTATAAATAGATGTGGTTCAGATCAGCTATTAAAAATTCCTCCCTACCTTTGTCTCAGTTTATAGCAAAGCAATATGGCTCTGGTAGACTGGTATTATGAATAAATGGTATTACTGCATAACCTATCATGTGAAATTAGATTCTCTATCAAAAACAAAAGTTTTAGTAGGATGAAATTATGATTCTGTGAGCAGGTCTCCTGCTCTGGCATCAACATTGATGCAAAATTGATGAAACTTCCAAGTGAAATTGCATTGTTTGATCTTCACAGTCCTGGAATAACATAGCCTAAAGCTACAGTTTCTGTAAACTTACTTTGCACAAACGACTTAGCCAGTACTGATGTATTGACATAGTGTGCCCATGAATGACATTAGGGCTACTTAGAAAAGAGACAAAATAACAGCAAAAGAATGCAGCAATTGGTTCTGAAATTACCTTTTTCCAGTGAACCTCTCTGAAAAATTACCTTTTTCTGCTGAGTCTCACTCAAAAATTACCTTTTCCAACTGAAGCTCTCTCAAAGTGCCTTGATGTTAAGCAATATAGTTTTTAGTTGAAAATGTCACAAGGCCATGAAAAGAAATTGATAGAAAATTTCAGGGTTCCTTGTTGATATTTGAAGCAGCCTGTGGATTTTTGTTCTTCAACACAGATCTTCTCTGCTGTGCTACCACTTTGATTTCTGTATTGCCCAAACCAGCATGTTTCTAGGCTTAATGGCTTCACCGAAAGGAATGTGAAGGTGATTTAGTTATTTCTGTGGAGGTGATGTTCCACGACAAAATTGGTAAACAGATGTCTTCTGAGCCCTTTCCAATTGCATACAAGGCATTGGTTTGTTTTTAATCATGCATTAGAATAAATAATCTCTCTCAATGTCTTTCTTTTTAATGAATCTATAAATGCAATAGTACTCTGATTGTCTGAACTGCTTAGGTGAAGGTGTTCAGATATTTGTCTACGTATGTGGCTGACAGGAAACAATGATCCAGAGCTCGTGGAAATCAATGGAAGGACTCCCACAGCATCAGCAGGCTTTAGTTCCAACCTGTAACTGGAAGTTAAGAGACCAGGTGACTGTCAGCAGGAATTTAGGAGGACGAGGATTGCAAAGGCAAGGATCAGGTTTTTCTGTACTTGATAAGACTGAAGCCTCAGGCTGTTCATGCAGGTGGATCTAACACCTGTACACAGCCTCAGTGAACTGTGGCAGGCAAAAGAGGCAGTGCATTAGCAAAACTGGGAGCCAGGAGACACCAAGATTAAAGGTATGGGCACCTGAATAAGATACCAAGAGACAGCTGGGGGATAATTTTACAGTGCAGTGGCAGTAATTGCAGGTGTACAAGTTCTTACTGTGGTACATGCAAAGTGAACTTCCTCTGAGGAGTAAGGTACTTTGCATTTACTGAGGGTTTGAGCATGGATGCAGGCAACTACTGCAGAAGAGCTGGCTCTCTGCTAGCTCCCACCCTTGCAATGAGTTCACAAGCTCATAACATAGGAGGGAATTCATCTCACTTGCAACACTTGGTCTAAAATAGCAATTAAAGTTCCCTCAATAGTCAGTGGAGACAGAGAGACCCCACCAAGTTCCTCCCACCTGTCCTGGTGGAATTTTCATCCCTTCTGATCACAGGTCCTTAGGAAGTTTTGGGCATTCCTGCATGCAGTCATCCTGCCATGCTCCATCCCGTGCACAGTCCTCCACAGAGGTGGCTGTGCAGGACCTGCAGCAGCTGGGAGACACAGCACTGCACCCGCTGTGCACTGCTGTCCTCTGCCCAGCTCCTGAAGGAACTGCCCTGGGCAGCTCTCTCTTCCTATTCAGAGTGGAGGGGCATCAGAGACAGCCAGCCATGACTGGATGGGGCAGCTCCATCACAAAGATGTGGGAACAAGGGCTGGCTGCATGGATGCTCTGGGCTGATTTGAATGAGCTGTGGATAGGAGATTGCCTCTGAAACACACTGCAGGTCCAGCAGCTTATGGAGACAGCAAGCAATGACCTACCCAACAAAAAGGGAGAAATGCAGTCCTGGACTTTGTAACTCCCCAAAGGACAGCGTTCCCAGCTGGATTTCATGGGAGGAAAGTTGTACACAGGTTGTGATTTTAAACATAAATTGTTAAAAACAGACAGATGATAACCAGATAAATTAATTAAAAATAAATGAATTAGAGCTAAAATTAAGAAGATTAGTTATGAATCCCTTTTGGTTGTGTATTGTACTACAGAGGAACAAGAACAATGCATTTAAGAGAGGATACTTGAGCATCAGCTATTGTCGGTCGATGAACACTGCTAGATCAGCTTTGAAGTTTATATTTAATTAATATATTGAGCAAATTTAGCCAGATAAAAGCCTACAGGAGGAACAAAATACTCCTCATAGAAAAGTGCATCTTGTGTAAGTTTTCAAGGCACTGTAGAATATTTATTACAGGTTATAGCATTTCAAATTGATGCCCCTTAATTCAGGGAAGATATAAGATTAACCCAAACCCTAAAAATGTGAAAAACTCACTGCTTCCCTTAGAAAATCTATCCAATACCTTCATTAATGTCATGTATATTGACTTAAATCATCAGTCAATGCTTTCTGCCTGTGGGTCTGACATTGTTACCAGGATTGCAACTACAGCTGGCTCGAAATAGACAGTTATGCACCGTGAAAGCATTTGAGGCATCAGAATTTGTTATCAATATCTGTAACTGCAGAGGAATGAACTCTTCTGTGTTATTGCACTAATTGAAGTTTAATGAAACTAATGGAGACATCCTTAGACATTTTGGGCTGGATGTATGTGCCTTGCCAGAGGTGGAGCAGTGCTGTGGTTCAGCATGTGCCTGAGCAGACATGTGTTGGCTCTGAGTTCCACCTGGGTGGTGACAGGAAGGCCACAAAGCATTTTTGCATAGTTTTGGGACTGGTTTCTGCCTTTGCCAGTCCTCCCTTAGCTCATGGAAGGCTTAGGGGGTTTTTCCAGCAGGGGTGAAAAGAAGGATGTGAATGTATTTCTATTCACAGTATAACAGTAATTTACAGTATTCATGCCCAGTAAGAACATTTGGCGTGGGGCAAATCTTTTTAGTAGAGGATGTTAATTTTTATGAAAATCATATTTTCTTGTGCCAGTCCAAATCTTTCTGGGTGAAAGCAGTTTGCCAGGACTGATGAGGGGAAAAAGAGTGCACCATTCTACCTGTGGCTCAGGCAAGGAGCACTATGAAGCCCTTCAGCCCACAGACAGCAGTGAAGATTCCTCAAGGGTGATGCCAGCACAGGAGGTGCAAGTGCCTGTGCAGAAGTGAGTGCTCTGCAGAGCAGGATGCAGTAACAGCCAGGGAGCTAATAGAGGGAGGTTCACAAGCAAATCCTGCAGAAGACAGCCTCTGCACAATGTTAGTGTGTGGGAATCCACATTGTGTCTTTTCCAAGCCCATCCTCTTCTTGTTAGTAACACTCTGCAGTAGTTCCCTCTTCAGATTGTGCCGTAATACCACACGGAGGTGTAACTGTTTACCAGGCCAAAATGGCAAAGTAAAAAAATGTAGCTACAACCCTTATGAGGCAGGGCAGCAAATATCCTACAGTTTTTCTGAAGGAAAGAGTACTCTCAGTCTTTTCATTTAAAAGACATGGAATGTATCTCTTTCCAAATCAGCATCCATTTCCAAGGAGTCAGCTCTGGGATCCCACAGCCCAGCCAGGTCTACCTCTGGGTCTGCCTCTGCTGAGCTCAGATTTTGGGGCTGCACGTGGCCAACGTGCCCCAACAACTCCCAGAGGAAAGCTGTTCTGTTGGAAGAATTGTCTGTTTATTAATCAGGAGACACAGGCCAGCTCTTTTAGCAATAATTAGCATGGTGCACTCGGGTATCCTGGCATAGAGAGATGAGATTTTAACACTCAGTTACATTTCATGCTGAAACAAATCTATTACGACCTTTGGAATTTAAATCGTTGCTACCTCATTAACCTGCTAATGGACACAGAATCACAGAATAATCTGAGTTGGAAGGAACCCAGAAGGACCATCAAGTCCAAGCCTTGTGAATGGTGCATACAGGTATCAAACCTGTGACCTTGGCATTTCTGGCACCATGCTCCGATTAACAGGGCTCTCCTGTCTATAGTTACACAAAAATCAAGGAGAGAAGTGTGATTTTGTAGATTTTGGAAGTCCATTTCTAATAAACAGGAGCTCTTTTCGGGAACTGAATTTTGAGCAAAGCTGAATGCCAAGGGGTAAGTTTGCTGTCATTTTATAAAGATAAGCTGGGACTGAACACCTGGCACATCTAAACCTCAGAGTGACTAGGAGCTGGAGATACACAAGAAATGTAGGCAAGAGCAGTGGTGGAGGTCACCCTTGAAGAATAGTTTAGGTAAGTACACTGCTATTTGAAATTTCTACAAGCCTACATGGATAGGAAAGCTATGATATTTCCTGTCCCATTATAATTTTATGTTCCTTAAAAATGAATACCTGAAGTACAGACTATAAAAGCAGGGCTGAAGTCATTAATAGGCCAGATAGGATACTATCAAAGTGTCTGTGACTCTCCACATACATTAGTGGTGGAACTTGCTTTCCATAAATAGGCCAGCAAAATAACTGCTCTCCAAACAAATCCTCCTAAAGAAAACGCTCAGCCTAAAGTCCAAATCCCCTAAAGACTTTTTTTTTTTTTAACATCACATATATTTTTAGTGTTCTTTCAAGTGTTCCTGACGTTATTTTTCATCTTAGGAGACCCCCAACAACATGTCGTATGCCTTCATCCCCCGTAATTTTGCAGCTGTGTCAATGCCTAAGCAGAAGTGACGCCTGTTTGCATTTTTGGTGGCTCACCTGTGCATCCAGGCTCCCACCCGGCCCGTGTGAGGAGGAGGAGAGCACTGCCGAGGAGTCCAGCCCTCAGACGCTGAGGTTTGATGCCCCGTGCCCGGAGCGGTCACCGAGCCGTGCCCCAGCCCGGGGCCATCCTGCGCAGCCCGGGAGCCCCGCGGCGGTGCCGCTCCCGGGGGCCGCTCCCGGGGGCCGCTCCCGGGGGCCGCTCCCGGGGGCCGCTCCCGGGGGCCGCTCCCGGCGCTGTTTGGGAGCCCACCGCTAGATGTCCCATGGATGGAGCGGAGGCGAGGAGCGCTGCACATGGCCAGCCCGGCCGGGCGGGCTCCCGGGCCGGCGGGCCGAGGGCGGGGCGGGAAGCGGGCCCGGGGCCGGAGCCGAAACCGGAGCGAGCAGCAGGCGTGCTGGGCTGGGAGCGCACCGCTCCCTCCCTGGCCAAAGAACAGCTACAAGGAGCCTGCCCAGTCTCATTTCAAGCCCGTGTTTTAAGGCACGGCCATACACACAGCACTCCTGCTGTCAGGCCAGGCTGGCGTTAAGGTTTCCACCGCCTCTCAGCACGCAGAACTGCCTGCCCCGGGTCAAGCTTGTCCTTTAATTTTTTTTCTTTTAAGGGCGTACATTTTTAATAGAAGAAGGTGTCACATTTTTCTTTTACAAGAGGAATGTAAGACTCCCCATGTTGATTTCTATGAGACTGAAGACAAATTGAAGATAGTTTTTATTTTCTGTGGTAGTCTGGAGAGGCCCAAGGTTACAAAATGGACAGTCCAAAAGCTCAGAAACATGAAGTTGACACTACCTTCTGCAAACCCCTGCTGCCTATGAGGGGTCCAGAAATCCTCTTTCATACTAATGCTCCTTAGCTTCTACAAACACATACATTCTTTCAAATGTTTAGACCAGGGGAAGCAAAAGAAACTTTTATCAATATCATATTTTTAAAATCCATTTCAATTATGGAAATAAGTCTGAAACACTGCACTTCTTTCCAGGGCCCCTTAAGGAGAGTCCCAAACAGACAGGTGTAACTTGCTTGCCAGAAATATGGAACTGGAACTGGGGAAATGAGCAAGCTGATACAACACAAACACATGTGAGGGGGGAAAATATAGAAAGAATAGAAGAATAGTCACCTGGAGCCAATTGCTATGGACTGTTTTATGTGCCGGAAAACCTCTGACAATACATAGCTGGCTGAAAAAAATCAGAGTTGATAGCAAAACATGCAGCTAGTATTTATGTCTTGCTCTTTAAGCAAAATTTAACAAAAAAAAGAAAAAGAATCATGAATTATTTTGTGATCATTTATATCTTACAGGGAATATGAGACTCACTTGATTAAAAACTAGCTGAAAGAATATACCTGTTTTAAAATCCCAGTTGATTAGTTTATATAAGGCCAGGGATTAAGGATATCTCCAATGTCATCCACCTTTATTTTTTGTGTGCTGCATTATGGCAACCTTGAATATTTCTGCCCTAGCCACAGGCAGTGACATCCAGTAGTGAGGGCAAAAATGAACAGCTACAACCTTTTTTCCCCACATCTAAATTTACGTGATAAGTAGCTCAGAACATGGCTCTCCTCTGTGACCACCCTCAAGCTGCTGAGCCCTTGTAGGCAAAATTCCACCCACCCCTTCACTCAACAAGCAGGGAACAAGCAGCAGCAGTAGAAAAATTAAAGGATTGCCTATTAAAATTTATTTGGGGGGATTATTATTATTATCATTGTTGCTGCTATGTTGTTATTTTTGTTACTGAAATTTCTGGGTTTGTTGCTATTAATTTGGTTACTAATATTGCAAAGGAGGCAATACAGTTTAAAACCTAGGACTTTCAGTTCAGCAGCAGAGCCAAAACTCCTGCAAACAGAGCTGAATCCTGGGCTGCTGCAAAGGGTAAGAAGGGGGAAAAGGTTGAGTCATTCATGATAGGAGAAGTCTGTCAATGACAATGGCTGTTGTGCTTATCTTCACTGTATGAAAACCTTCTTTATTTAACAAATTAATGTTCCCCTCTGTGGTGCACAGAAATACAAAGCAGGTGACTCAGAGCTTGGCTCTGTCAGGGCCAGCTGGCCAGGGGTTACCCTGGTACCCTGGAGGTCTGAGAGGTGAAACTGGAACAGACCAGGACAAACCCTTCTGGAAAGCAGACCAGAAGGTGGGCTTGGAAAGCAGTTCTGCTTTCTGCTGCTCTGCTGGCTTTCCCAGAGCCAGAAAATGTTGGATTTGTAAATGTTGCTGAGGAAAAGGGAGAATGGGGAGGAGGAAGCCTATGGAGCAACTCTAACCCTCTGGGGTTCATGAGGCATAACAGCCCCACACAGTTCACCATAAATTTCTCTGTGAATTACCATGTTGGTATGGATGCATTGATGGCTGATGTCCTTTGAGTTAAGTAACAGAATAAACATGAATTTGTACTCTTAAACCCCCTCCTGCTGTGTTTAATGAATTTTTAGTTCAGGATATACATAAATAATCAGGCAAATCAAATAATAGGAATTACATTCTAAAATAAAAATAATTAAACCTAAAGTATAGACTTAGTCTCTGTTATACAAAGAAATGTAAATAATCTCTGCCAAGAAGTGCAGGATTTCACTTACCGAGCTTTAACAGTTACCCACACTGACAGGCAGGAGGCTTATACAAATATTGTCTTTTATTATAATGTGGAAAACATAAAGCTGTATCAGGAGTAATGATAATTTTTGAAAGCTATTGGGAAATAACATAAATTCCTGCATTCAACAATTACTTTTTTACATAAATAACAATTTCAATCAAGTTCATTAGTTAAAATTAAAACCAGTTTATTAAAAAAAATCATTAAAACATGTGGTGTGGAGCAGAATATTCTTCTAACTGGGACATGAAGCAATAGTGAAATAGCACTGAGTCACATTTATTATTGTTCTTCTGAAAACAGGGAAAATTTTCTGTGGCTGAGACTTGATACTCCATATGCCGGCTTGAGTTTTTCTTTGTGTCGGTTTGTTGTTTTTTTTGTGAGCGTACTGGTATTTCATATTCTTTTTTTCATTCCTCTGTTTAAAAAGAAAAAAGTGAACAAGCAAAGCACAACCTTTGGTAGACTGATCTGTGACACCCCATAATCTTTTGATACTGCCTTGATTTCTAATTGTGTTTTTCACATTTTTAGCAAAAGAAATATGAAAAAATCAGAAGTGTAACCTATATTATTATACTTTAATGTGATGTTCTACTTTTCTGTTTGTAGTTCTTGAAGTTTTTGTCTTACTTCATTAAACATTTAATAAATCACTGCCAGTTTTGTGACAGATTTTAACCATAACACAAACAGCAGGAGGTGTAAACTCAGTTCAGTTCGTATAGGCATATAATATCCGTGTCGACATCATCATCCCCTCAAGGCATATTGGCAAAACGGCCAATGGAAGCTAAGCTTTTTCCGACAAAGCTTCGAAAATAAAGTTTTCTTCTTTTATCTTACTACAAATCAATTGGAGCCCTTACAGCAAAATCCTATAAAATAACTTCAAACACTGCTTCTTAGTCTAAAAATTTGTATTATGGCTAAAACTCTTTGAAGTTTTATGACTGAAGTTTGGAGAAAAATGATTTAAGTGCTATCTGCTAGACATCAGAGTGTCAAAATTTCTCTCAGTTTTCTTGACACATAAACTGCTACCTACTGTATGTTTTCTAGAGGTTTTTTCTTTCTTTTAACCACCTAACCCAGCTTGCTTGATGAAAGTTTCTTAACTGCAGTTTATCCCATTGAATTAATACCCTTTTAAGCTTTGGCTTAAAATAACTGATTGCTTTATTTTTGATTTTCAGCATATCTGACAACACAGGTGGCAAGGAGGTGGGGGAAAAGAGCTGCTTTTACAAGTGTCATATTGATTTTTTAATAGAAAATAAACAGGTAAGGTGCCCAAAACAACACATTTGCAAAATGCACAAGTGAGTCCTTGCTTTGGGGCAAATGTTGGAATAAGCTGTATCACAATAAGCTGTTTCTCAAAGGGGAGAAAAATTCCTCCTGCAGGAAAAGCTGTGGGTGGGTGGCTCATAAGACACCCAGAAATGCTGGCAGTAAATAAGGTTTCATAGTGCTCCTTTTGAAACATGTCAGTGAAAGAGAGCCCCTCACATGCTGCAGCACAAGTGGGCAATGGTTAAATGGTTAAATCATTTTTGCTGATCCTGAAGTACCTAAAGGCCTGAGGAGACCAGGAGCAGGATGTAACCTGTCCAGCTGCCATTGGTCTTTTCTCTCAGGCAGAGTTTGGTCCTTTCAACCCAGGCCCCAATGAGTGCCCAGCACCAACGTGGTGGTTTGGGTACAAACACCACCATGAAATGTCATTTGGAACAGCTTTATTTGGTTAAAATTTCCAGAGTGCAAAAACCTGAAGAATAACTTTGAAACTAGGGGCACAAAAATAAAATTGTGATCTAAAGCATGCCTTATGTTTACCTTTATTATTTCATTTAAAAAAAACTAGGAAATACTGTTAAAATTCTCCATAGAAGAAAAATTATGTTGCATTGACAGAATTGCATCAAAGTGACATGTGTCAAAATTCAGTAAGATGGTTACCACGCAAAATTTAAGCAAGGAACACAAAATCTTCTGCAGAGAACAATGGCAAGAAAATGTAAAAATAAAAACCAACCCCAAACCAACAACTCTGCCATTCTCTCTACTGCGACCTTGCAAAATTTTATTTACCCAACATGACTGATTTATTTTGATAGGCAGGCAAAATATAATAATTTAAGGGAAGAAGGAGGAAAAGGGAGGGGGTCCATTATCAATCCTTGGAAAAGGATGGGTGAATAGATTTTGTGCCTGAGCTGGTAAATTCGTAGTACATCTTCACATGGCTGGAATAACATAATAAAGTGACTTAAATATAAATGCCATGTAAGAACTACTCCATAGTGAACAGTTAAAATGATGGCATTCAAATTAACTTCCTCATCAGCGTCTGCTTTTGCTGCTAATTTACTGAAGTAGATCTGCTGTCTTTACTTCCCCATTCCTCTTGCTATACCTCAAGGCATGCTGGGGGCTCACCCATCATGTGCTGGCTCATAACAAGTAAAGAAGAGGGAGCTTGATTGCAGTGTACAAGAAACTGAAGTGTAGGTCCGAGGGGTTGCAGGAAACCATCAACTGTTTAGAACGGGAGAGCTGAAAAAGATCTTGCCAAGGAAATCCTTGCATGAAGTCAGATGGCAAGTTCCCCCAGAGCAGGCGTGGAGAGCACTGTGAGCGGGGGGAGCAGAGCTGCTCGGGGGCAGGGCGCTCCAGAGAACGCTAAGGACAAAGCCCTCTGGAAGGCCACATCATGCTTGATGGGCTTTTAATGCTGAACAATTGGAAATTGCCATTAATGCTCCAATAGAACACAGATACACGAGACTATTCCCTTCTGTCATGAGGCATTAGGTCAAAAGACTGGATAATAACAGCAATATTAGTCCCACCAGAGAGCTGGGCTGACACAGGCTGCACGGACATATGGGCGTGTTTTAGGCACTTGAGACAGCGCCATGATCTAACTTTCCATCTCTCAGGTCACATAACACACGGCGTTGAGCAGGCCCTGGGCTCTAGGAGGCAGCTCTGAAAATGTGCTTTGCCTTTTCATGATCTTTTCACCTGGCCTGTTATGATATAGTAGGTAAAGGAAGCTGCAACATAAGAAAATGGCTGGGTAGGTATTAAACCCCCAAACAGTTTAACACACTCTTCCTATACTGATTCTCCACTGTAAAACACCAGGCTGCAATGCAGATGATAAAGCTCCATCTGACAACAAAATCCTGACTTCACACTACCAGTCACATCGATCAACATCTGAACTAATGTCAGAGTCTTCTCTTACTAATGAGCTGCTGCACTGAGATGCAGCTTTGCTATCAGTCAGATACCTGTAATGAGGTAGAATGAATGGCAAGACCCCTCTTCAGACGCTTTCTCTCATCTAGCCACAGAGGGGCTTCGTTGTTCACTTATTTTTGGTACAGACAAAGAGTTTCTTCCTGAAGGTCTCTACTAGCATCACACAGTTACTCTAGCACCTATTTTATATGTTAGCTGCAGCTGTTTGGAAAATTTCTACCAGGAATTAATCTTTTTTTTTCTTCCCTTCTAATCATTTGCAATCCCACTGCTTCCATATAAGGGCTGTGGTCCCAGTGCTTGCATATAATGACATTTTAATGTACACTTCAAATTCAAATGAAAGTACCTTGCCATGTTTCCAAGTTGGGTGTGTTCATGTAGCACTCTGCTTTCCTTAGATTATCTGGCTACAATGCACATTTGTCCAGCTGTTTATGCTTTGATTTTAAGCCATAGCTACCATGCAGTGGTGTATCCCATTTACCTATCCCTTAATATCACAGGAGGGATATACTTCAAATCTATAGCTTTCCATCAATATAACAAAGCCACACTAATGATTTCTTTATTTTTCTTTGCCTGCCATGCTACTGCTGAATGGTCTGAACTGAAGCTACTGTCAGACCCAGAGGTTCCACCCAAATCTGATCTAAGGCAGTTTGCCAAGAAGGTAATTTACAGCTGCAGTGATTGAAGCACCCTAAAACTGTAATAGAGGAAAACTCAATAAACAGTAAGGAAAGTGCCAACATTTGTTACGAGCACTCTCTTTAGGTACTAAATTAAGAGTGGTTTTCTGTACTGGGGTTAAGTCTCAGCACAGAGAAGTTAGCTATTGTTTGTTACTCCTATGAAAACAGTCATTACAGAAAGGCTGGGCTTGGGTTTGTGCTGCAAACTGAGGCTGTGACTTGAATCTTTCTCATCTTCCCAAATATTTCAATCAGGTTTTGTTTTTCTTTGTCTTAAACCAACATCTTATGTCTCTCAGTGGCAGGTCTCAGCATGCAATTATTTATGCATGTCTCATTCCATGCCACATAAAAAGGGTTATCAAGTTTGTATCTTTAAGACTAATGAGCTGTTGGTTAACACTTTTGAGGCAATTAACCAGAGCTATCCCTTCTTATCCACCGACAGAGATATTGTTGCATTCAAATTACCTGCACAGGGCAAGGCACAGGTCTGGAGTTCAGCCCCTGCTTGTTTGCCCTGACAGACAAGGCTGCAGGTGACAGGCAACGGGAAGCCAGGAGTGACCCCTCCACCAGAGCCCTGGTATGATGGTTTTTGTGGTCTCTGACATCAGCTGAAGACAATTTGGGGCAGATACCTATCTAGTGGCACTCAGCAGAAGTGTTTGTATTTGTTCTGCCACACATGCAGCCCATCTCAGAGCAGTTCTCAGAGCATGGCAGCTTTTCACACAGCCAAGCACCTCTCCTGCTGCCTGCAAGGGACCTGGCCAGGACTTCTCAGCACCCTGTCACTGTCTGAATGCTGCATCAGTCCCTCAAGGCCAGTGGCATCTGGCTCAGGCTAAAGCCACCCTTCAGGCTCCTCTGACTCCTGCCAAGGGACCAATAAACAGCCAAAATCAGGGCAGAGCAAATACTCTTCAACAATGGTTTTAACCATTATCTTCAACAATAGATGTGCAGGAAAATCTGGTGAGGGTGTGATGAAGTCTCTCAGGGTGTGTGTGCTGTAAAGATGTAATGACTTCTATTTTCATGTTCAAGCAACTACTGGGAAGTAACGTGTAAAGTGCAGAGTATTCTTCTGCCTTTAAAATACATGGCTTCAAAACACCTACTAATATTTCCTGAACAACTGAGATATTTTGCTGTGAAATAATTTTTTTTTTTGGTGAAAAGACTAATGCTTCAAATGCATCTCATTGAAAATATTTTTTTTCCTGTTTCCAGGATTTCATTTGAAGTTAATTTTGTATTAATAGAAAGAGAGGGTCTCATTTTTCTTTTCAAGTATGCCGTTGTCAAAAGACCATTTTTTGTCACAGTGCACTTTGCAGAAACCTTGTGGACCCACTTGGCTGTGGGAGGAAAATATCCTGGCTGCCAGGAGCAGCAGTCCCACAGTGGCCAGTGCAGCAGACACTGCGCTGGACACGCAGTCACAGCTTCTGCACTGCCTGGGCAGCAGGAGGGAGCTGGCCCCTGGCTGGGGCACAGGGGCTGCCTGCACTCCTTCCCTGCTGGAGGTGCCAGGGCCCAGCACCGGCTGGCTGGCAGCAGAACAGGCATGTCTGCAAAGAGACACAGCCACCACAGCAGTGCTGCGCTCGGTACAAGCCTCAGGAGCTCTCTCTGCAGCCTGGGCCAAGCATCCCAGCAGACAGAGGATGAGGGTAAGCCCTGAGCAGCAAACACAGCCTGGCTGCAGGTGGCAGGGCAGCCCCCTAAGGAGACACAGAGTCAAAGCCGTGGTTCATCCTCCTTCATGCACATCCTGCTCACAGGTTTTTGCTGGTAGAAGTTTCCATAATCCTGGGCTGCACCTGAGAGAGGGATTCTGCTACCTGGGCTGTGGCTGCCGTTCCCTAATGGTACAGAAAAGCACTGGTGGGAAAGCGTGGCAATTCGAAAGATATTGTAAATAAAATAAATCCATGAGGCTAGAGGGAGGTGATGTTCCACCTGAGATTCATATGCAAACTCTGAAATATTAAAAGCACCCTGGTGAAGGCATTGCTAATTAAAAGGATAAAATATGCACGCATAGAGAACAGATTATTTAAAACACAAATTATTTCTTATTAAGATAATAGTGTCTAACTAAATGTTGAAAGAACTGGATAGTAGTTTACACTGTAAAATGATCTGTTAAATATGTTCCTGTTAACATCAACACAGCTATTGACAAGCAGTTCCAATTTTGCTTTACTTTGAGAGAGCAGACAATAGCAAGTTTTACGTGCTATCTTATTTTACAAGCATTAATGAACAATTAACCAACACTAGCACTCTTTCCATCTGTAATCCTGTAGTAGGATCACTAATCTCCACCACTAGCAGCTAATGATGAAGGTCTCTTAAGCTTTACTTCTTATCTCAGCCAGTTCTTAATACTCACATAAGTATGCTTTCTGAGCAGGGCGGCCCCCTATTGCTCTGCGACTTGAATACAAAAGACTGGTGAAATTTTTGAAGGGTTTTCTGTTCAATAACACTTCTATACTTATGTTTGCCTTCCTACAACAACAAACACAAGTGATCAGCAGAGGACTAGCAAGGTCACTAAGGGCTCTGTGTTTCCATACTTGCTCTAATACTTATAAGAATGTATTCATGCCCTATTATATATATTCCCTGTCTGCTCAGGCAGAAGCTCTAAACTAAACTAAACTGAAATGAAATAAAAGGGAAAAACCAGAAGACTAAAACAGTGTTTACTTCAAGAACAAGTCTGCTGTTTGTATCGAACAAAAGGAAGCTGGAAAGTGGCTGCCATTAAAAATACATGCAAGATAAACTGAAATTTTTATAGTACACAGTACACATGACATTTTCTAACTTCTCTTTCAGAGTGTTCTTGTGTATACCATACACATGAGATCTGTGTACTGGGATGGCAGGGGAATTCACCATTCTGTTAGGCTTTTCTGGAATAGCAAGTAAAGCAGCAACAACTTCCCAAACAGGAAATGGAGAGCACAGTGGGTTCTGTTCCAATCCCCATCAGAAGGTTCTTCATAGTCAGGGCAGTCACCCCAGTAGTAAAATTTGTGCAATTAAAAATGGGATACACAGTCCTTTACCTCCTTCATCTTTTGCTTTCAAGACAGAGAGATGAGCCTAAGTAAGAATAATAAACTTTCTCTAGTCCATTTAATTTATACCATGCACAATGCTTGAACATGTTGGCCCCAACACAAGCAGAACTCAGGACAACTCGGGGGTTGTTTCCTGGTCTAAGTGAAAGCCTTGACAGAACTACTCCAACTGGGCCCAAAACATCCACTACAGATACTGAGATTGCTGGAGATAGGGAACAGCAGCTGAGTAGCAAAAGACTGGTTCCCATCAGGGAGGTGATCCAGTCCTGTTAAAAGCTCACCCTGACCCTGCTTGCATTAAACTGTGTGGCTGATGAATGAGAGTTAAGTTGCCTCATCATGCTTGGAGCTGGAGGTACATTATCAAATTGCAACAGGTTACCAGGATCTAAGAACAAACATATCTCCAAGCCATTCCCAGAGATGTTTTAGCAAATAAACAGTGTGAGGTATTGCTGAAGAAATGTGCTTTATAAGCAGCTAAAAATTGAGAATTAACATTTCTAATGCAATCAAAAGCTGCCATCTTGCATGCTCTGTTCCATGGTGTATTGTACTCTAAGACATAAAGGAAGCTGAACTCACCTGGCACCGTGCCTGAGAGATGTCTTGGGAAAAGCTCCTACTGAGTGTCACAAACGCTAACTGCCCTACACAGATACAGCCTGGCTTTTTGTTGTGTTTGTACAATGCATATCAAAATGCTGACCTTTTCCTTCACCAGGGTTTCTCAGCACAGACAATAAACAGCATTACTTAGAGGAAAAACTCCCACTTCTGTACCTCTGCAGGAATCATGACTAAGCGTTGCTTTTACCACATGGCTGCCTTTTTCTGTGACTGCCCACCATGGCCCAGGTGGCTGTGGCACTTGGCAGACATGCAGAAGGAGAGAGGTGCTTGCTTGGGTCAGCTCTGCTACCTTCAGAGGGGCTCTCTGGCTGGGACACAGGGGCGGGCTGGCCAGCCTTACCTGAAAAGTAAGGTCCTAAAGTCACCTGGGTGCATATGGTAGGTGTGGGAATGAAGGGAAGAGAGGTTCTGGGACTGCCTGCAGTCTTTATTTATTCAAGTAAAATTTATATTTAAGTCCAGACAAATTTCATCAAAGTGAAGCCAACCAAGTTGTCAGAAGCAGACCTTATCAGGAGGCCTGAGAGAGATGTGAGTGAAATGACTGCTTATGGACAAATCACCAACCATTAGTGAGGAAAGAAAAAAGATTTTAATGTGTTTCACCCAGCTTTTCCATTTTTAAGCCTTTGCTGTTTGGCTTCATATCTGATGTATGGAGATTTCCTTGATGTGACAGTCACCCACAGTGTGGGTGGAAATCTCGTTCCCACTCCCCTCTGCAGGCTTCAAATCTCAGCAATGACTCCAGGTGATGATGGCAGGATCACAAAATGGAGAAAAGCTAAGTGAATGGAGCTAATTTCAGCTTGACAGAGTCTAGCTACTCCCATTACATAGAATAGAGTTTATTGGTTTTATTTGGATCACCTGTATATTTGACTGTGAGACTCATCTGTCACCCTGACTGCATAGCAATACTGGAGCCATAGTCAACCAAGCTCAGTCATACTAGTACCAGAGGGAAGAAATTTAAGTCTATCAACCTGCATTTCTAAACTAAAAGGGCAAATAATTCAGGGCAGAGGTCTGGAGTAATGCAGTTAAACCCATTCTGACATTTGACATAGAACCTAGGTACAGATTTTCCTGCATTGCACAACATACTGTCAGCATATCAGGGAAGATGTTTGGAGTAGAGGAAGAAGTACAGCCCTGGAACATCTCTTTTCCACAAATCCTCTTTTGTAAATACCTGTCAGGTTTCTGGGGATACTTTCCTGGAAAAGTCATCCTAATGTCAGCAGCTTGCAAGATCATCGGTTAAGACAATGGTTAACAAGAAAACAAAAGTCTGATGCTGTGAAGCATATTCTGCAGAGTGGACAGAGGGTGGCCTGTTTGTCATTATTCTGCACCTCCTGCTCATTTGCACAGCTGTTTGCCCCAGGGCTG
This sequence comes from Taeniopygia guttata, assembly GCF_048771995.1. NCBI lineage: Eukaryota > Metazoa > Chordata > Aves > Passeriformes > Estrildidae > Taeniopygia > Taeniopygia guttata. Next base: position 15,873,182 of record NC_133033.1, read on the forward strand.
TCAGGGGCAGCTGGATCAGAGGTAAAGTGATGGGCTGTTGCAATAGCTGAGCATAACCACAACCTGGTCAAACAGATCCTTGGATCAAGCATAAATAGTAACTACTTTCTTTCTGCTGCTCTCAACATGCTCATTTACTTCCATTTAATTTTTGTGTTTTCCCACAGGGATGGCATTTTTACTCATACCTGCTGTACAAAGAAAATGTCAGTGTTTAGTGCATTGTTTTCATTTTTATGATATGATAGAGGTGAAGGTAGAAGCTAATTAACAATACTGTTTCCAAGATAGAAAAAGAGCTTGTCTGTGATGTTAGTGCTTTGTATTAACCAGGATGAAGCCAAAACCTTGGTTCAACATTTCCACTTCATAGATAATATCAGAGATACTTCTCCACCCCCACCAGCTCACATATTCATTACCCAAATTGCCTATCCTCAAAGTGATAATATAGTGTGGTACAACATGCCCCGACAGGACACAAATTGACTCTGTGCCTAGATACTATACAGACAGTGTAAAGCAAATATCTCACTCTATTATCTGTTGTCTCTATGAATCAACAGATTACATGGTTCACTGGGTAGCTGAATAACTTTTACACAGTTTGCTCATATCTATTTACACATATTCTACAAAAAATACATTAACACCAAAGGACAAATGTAAAAAAAAGAGTATACCTGCAGAATCCAGATAAATTACACATGTAAAAAAACACAATAAACAGTAGTGCTTAAATTTCATATACAATATTTGTAGATATGAAAGGAGACAAGACTCTTCTCTCATGACTGAAACCTGAATCCTGTGGAAGACCCTAAAAACCTTAAGAGAAAACTTAATTTTTGTGACAATTTGTTTGTAGGTAAGATTATGCACCACATTTTAAAGAGTCCTCAGTGTTCCACAGAATAGGGCTGAAACCACAGAAGGTCCTTCACTGATGATCTCCATGGAGGTGCACCTCCACCTACCTCTAAGTTGGGACCTTTCAGAGCTCCACGTCTCTTTTGTTCACTGTTGTTCCTGGTCACTGGTTTGTAAAACATGCCATTTTTTGGAAGGGAAAGCAGTATGCCATGTCCTCTCTTTTCATACCTTGTGTGACAATAGTGAGCAGAGCAGCCTGTCCCTGTCACCGTAGAAAGGAACAGAGCTGTAGCAGCTGGCTGGCGCGGGATTTACACGCAGCTAGCACGTGGATACCACACTCACTTGGCCTGGTTTGTCAGCACCTTCCAATGCCACACTCAAGAAACAAGAGCAAAAATTGTGCAAGGAGAGTACAAAATGTCCGTGCCTTTCAGCACTGCACCTTACAAACCCCAGAATGTACAAATTCATTGCCATACATACATACCTGTATGTATGTATCTATACACACACGCACTTCAAGTTACATTAAAAGCTATTCCTTCCTTTCTGCTTCTCTCTTGCTTCCAACTCTTCCCTCCCAAATACCTTTTAAACCGAGGCCCTGATTAGGTCAGAACTCCACCTTTACCCTGTCACTCTCCAGAGTAATTCTTCCAGGCAGTCACTGGCTGGTCCTCAGACAGTGGCACTAGAAGCTACTGCATTTAGCTCCTGCCCTACCTCCTGTGCTCTGCCTGTCTCCTGTGTCATTGATACACCTTTTCCCAGCAGTGGAAGCAGCTCTCTTCAGTAGTGATACAAGCAGTGATCACTTTGGTCCACCTAAATATCAATTGTTTCTTTCCTTTTTTCAAAAACTTAATTTGTCTTGAATTTCTGGGCCAATTAATTAAAATTTAATACTGTAACAAAGCAAAATAGTTTAACAATGTATTGTAATATCACAAACTTGCAGCTATTCATCCAATTATATTCTGCAGAATGGCAACAGTAATTAATTTTAAAATAAAAATTAAAAAGAGGGATAAATTTAACTAAATTTAGTAGATGCAATACCTGTTTGCAGGTATGAAATAAATAGTTTTGAAAGAACGACTTTTCCGTGCTAATTAAGTGGCAAATAAATCGTCAAAACCTGCTGCATCTTGGATTTTTAAAAATGCTCACGGGTAAGGACATTTTTGGTGCTCTGAGTTGGTTAATAATATTTAATTTGAAAATAAAGATTTGTTAAAACTGGTGGATTTTCCTTTGTATGCTATGTCTGCTACTTTGTGCAACAAATTCGACATGCTTTTGGTAATGGAAGATGCTGTTGCAACAGCCTTTTGTGCATCCTGATTGAAAATTCAGCTACATAACCCTCACTGAACTGTTTATCTTATGTACTTATTTAACTAACATTCAAACTGACAAGTCTCCTATTTCTGGGCTTTCTTTTTATACTTTAATGTATGCCTTATCAGATGAAACTCAGATACTACCAAACTTTGCATGTTTTTGATTTTGCACATAAACTGAAGGGCAGAATTCCAGTCTATGTCCTCAGTCATTCAATCTTTCAAGATCTTTGAACAAGACTTCAAACCCTGAAAAAATACAACCCAAACACAGACTTGCTTCTCTGTCTGTACAAATACGTGAAAGAAACTGGTATGTCAAGTTTCAATGTAGGCAAGCCTAATTGAAGCTTTAACTACATTCAAAACAAGAGGCAGGCAGCACCTCCAAACTGCTTTATTCAAGGGCAGGAAGAATTTCAGGAATAGAGTTACTCAAATTATTCATTACAAATAAATTATCAAATTAATTTAGGGAATTTTTCTTATCATTAATAATTCAAAAACTGCTCCTGATAGTAGTGAATGTGTACATCAGCCCTGATCCTGACAACACTTAAGACACACATTTGCTTTTCATATTCGCCATAATCCCATTGAATTCCATCAATTTTCTCAGTGAGCTGCAGGTGAGTCTGTGGAGAGTTGGTGAACAGCTTGCTTCTCTGGGTAGTTTTTTAAGGAATAATAATTTGCTTGAGTCATGCAATTTTGTGTCTGCACCTAATGAATGACAGCTCTCCAAGAGAAAACTGAATGCTGAGTAGCAAAAGATTAATGTTCTTGTTAAAGGCTTTTTTTCACACAGAGAAGTTTTACATTAATAAAGCAACACTTTCACAAACATTTGTGTGAAAAAATCCAAACATTGATGCAAATATTCACAATAGTGAATAAAGCAGGATACACCCCACACGAATGCAGACCACAGGAATGAAGAGTTCTGTGTTTGGCTATAGTACTAGTAAAAATGCCATGCATTGGAAAGCACTGTGGACTGCATTTTTAAGGATGATAGTCATTATAGGAAGCCTGTTGTGTAATTTAGCTTCCTGGCCTATGTGTATGTTTTATATTTTGTCACTGTAAATATACAACAGGTCCTTGTGCTAGCACTGCACAAAAGCCCTCACACTTCCAAGGAAGTTTAACAGAAATAAAATTTCACCTGGCTTCTTCTGTAGTAATCAAGAAAGCTGTGACATATTTGCTGTCATGCCTATGGTCTCTTCATAATTAGTGACTCCTGTTGCCATGCACTTGTGGGAAGCTCAAATGGTTGTTACTGCTAATTCTTTAAGGATATCTTATTATGAAGTACTTCTGAAAGAAGAAAATAACTATCATCAAATTTATAATGGGCTTTCTCATGTGCTGGTTCCTGTTTTTCTATAGGTTCAGGTTTTTTGTACCTCAGTTAACACTCTGAAAATATAGAATCATAGAATTGTTTAGATTTGAAAAGACCTTTAAGATCTCTGAGTTCAACCATTAACCCAACACTGCCAAGTCCACCACTAAATCATGTCCCTAAGTGCCACATCTACATATTCTTTAAATACCTCCAGTGATAGTGACTCAACTGTTTGCATGGACAGCCTCTTCCATTGCTTGACAATAAATCAAATATTGGAGCAAGTCCCCTGCAAATAAGATGTAATTAAATGTAACAATTCTCATTGATGTTTTGAACAATTATGCAAATCCAGAGCTGTGCTGACAGCTAGGTATTATGCCTTGCAAACTTTCAATTTTCTGCTGCCCACCAATGGCTGTCTCACTCAAACCAGCACAAATCACAGATCACTTGGGTTCCTTCTCAGGGGGACCCATCAAACATAACATGATTGCAGAGTCCAACATCACAAAACACAATAGCTAAAACACAAAGGGAAGCAGGCTTATTTTAGTAACTGATATCTGACAACAAGCTGGATATTGTGAGTATTTGATTCAATTTTGTGTGTCAGATGGCAGTGGAGCAGACAATAAGGTGTCCACAGTATTTATGAACAGGCAAACACCACAGTTCACTGATGAGGCAAAATAAATTTAGGTAGCACTGAACCTGTCTGCTTGAATTAGGCTGGGGCACATTTCTAAGGTTGGATTGCAGAAAAGATGCAATTCATTTTTTTCTTTAACAGAACGCTGATAACTACTCTCACTGATAGCACAGAACTTAGGATGACTCTGATCACTAGGTCCTTTTGTCACCCTCTCACTGAACTCTTCTTTTAACAGAGACATTCTCATTTGCACTCAGCAAAATGCCAGGCTAGATTTCAATCATATTGATGCACTGTCCATGTATCATAGGAAAAAAAACATTATCTCTAAGGTCTCAAGGAAGAATAAGCTACTGGAGTTTCAAATCACATTTCTCTGGACAGTGCTGGGGAGGTATGAGCTGATGCTCCATTGCAGGTATGCTCTGTTACCAGTTTCTCGAGTCTTTCAAACACAGCATGAGTCTTTCAGTCATCGCTCCACTGACCATCAGTTAGGAAGAAAATTAACACAACTTCTATTGTATTATTAGGGAAAGTCTTCCCACTAGAATTTTCTTGTGCCTGCAGAAGGAGCTACCGTAGCCTGTGCTGTAGCAGTCCCCCTGCCCACAGTCCCCTGTGACAGTGCATGCACCCGTGGCCAGGCATGGATGCTCCCTTCAGATTCACAGAGGTCAAGTCTTTCCAGGAGGGCCAAAGGCAACAGAATGAAGACCTGGGGCAAGCATGATACTGTAACTAATTCAGTGCTCTTACATCGATGCAAAATCCAAATAAAAATGAGCAACAGATGCTTGCTTGACTGAGAGCAGCAAGTCTATAGGTACATTGAAATTATATGTTCAGGGATTAGACATTACTCGTCTCCTCATGCAAAAACTCTTAAAATTCACGTGATCATGGGGGGATGAAGAATTTGGGAAACTGAATGTCACTTCCAACTGGGCAGCCACTAATGTGGTGGCAAAACCACATACCACCCGAAGTCTTTGGGTTGGAGCCACAGCCTGGAAAAGGCTAAAAACACTATGTCTGCCTCAGCTTCCCTTCAGCCCTTGTGTGGAAGGCGCTGCATTGCTTGTTGATTTGCAAAGATGAGTAGTGATGCTTTCATTGTTCAGCAAGGAAATTTTGGCCCCAGATAGGCAGAGGTGCCTTGCTCTCTGTCATCCCAGGCTGCATGTGAGACAGTGGAAAGACACTGCCTCTCTGCTCTGCTAAAGAGAAGCAGCCATGGGGAGTTCCTGGTGCCCATCAATGCCCTGAAATCCACTCCTGCTTCCTCACTGGTGCCTTTGCTAGGGAGCTCTTTGATAGGTAGCCTGCCTTCTGTTAGAGAGATATTTCAATCAGATAGAGGTTTTCCTTGGGGAGAATGGGGTGGGGAAGAAAGGGGGAAAAAATAAACTATTCCCTCTGAGAAAGTTTCACAGTGTTCCTGTGCATTATTATTTGAATCTGACCATATTCAGAAACATATTTCTCCCCAGAATTGCCAGCTGGAGCCAAATTCTCTGCCCTGACTGCACTCAGAAATTTTCATCCTAATCCCAAACTATTCATCCCAACACTTCTGCTGCCATCAATAGATTTAAGATGTTTTTAATGCCTTCCTTGAACTTGCCTTGTCTCCTGTCAGCCAGCCAGAAGTGGTTTTTATCAGGAATAAGATTCAAAGAGTCTGCCCTGCAGCAATCCCATCGTGCACTTCTTTGTCAGAATCCTAATGACGATTTATATATACTTAAGAGACTATCTCCAGCTGTAAAACTGAAAAGCTTCTGGGGGTCTGTACAGTTCCCTGACCTCAGACCTATTTTTATATTTTGATCTTGGGGATAGTGCCTCCCAACACTCCGAATCCTCCAGTTATCCCTGCGGTAACAAAGTGCTAGCTTAACCAGTAGTTGCAAGACTTAAAACAGGGCACTCAGGATCAAAGTCACTAACAAACTTGAGTATTAGCCACTGTGTCAGCCCTAGAGACAGTCACGTTAAACCAAAACATGTATATGGCTCAGTCTCCATGCTAGAACTAAACACTGTGCTCCAGAGGACGTGCATCTAAAGAGCCATTTTCGCTGAGGTAGGTACGAAAGCATGCTCAATTTAACATGCTAAACAGGCATCCACCACAGACACTGTCCTCCCAAGCAGAGAGGAATTATACTATTATGTTTCTTTTAGGCTTCATGGAGCTATTTTTATGATTTTTCCAACATTATTTGCTTTTACTTTCATCCCAAACATTTATAAAAGAAATTCTACATTTTTGATTCAGAGCAAGTGAGAAAATATGAAAGAGTGTGAGAGCATTGATGAGTCTGGATTAAGAAAAAACATAGGCAGGATAAAGTTCTGTCAATGAACTGACACTTCATTTTCCTTCCATTGTCTGATTACCAGAAGAGCAGTACACTAGCAACAAGATGATCACATGAAGGCGGGAAAACACAACTGTCAGGCTTCAAGGACAAAGCCTATTCTTACATTGCCATTCCTTAAATCCAGACATTAGAGCAAAAGGAATGAGAAAAAAGCAGCTCACTCATGGATAGCTTACTGAGGATACTGCAAAAGATTATGCTAATCTTCACTTCTTTGTCCTCTGCAAAATGTTTTCATACCATGCCTTTTATCTTTGGAAGGGATGCACAACCTCTCAACTCTGTGACAGCGAGCACTTTCTGTGTGGTTTCTGCGTAATTAACACCAGCACTAGACCTTTTCATTTTTGCTACTCAAGCTTATGGCCTTTTAAGGGTACCCACAGGGGAGCATCCCTCACCCCTTTGCTTGCGGCCTAAGTGATAGTCTCAGCTTATCCTTAGCTACATATACCATCTGTTAATAGCAGAAGGATCAAAAACTTTTGGCTAGCCTGCATTTTTCAAAGAATGGGGGCAGGCAGCATAAACAACACATTAGACAAGATTTCTAAGAGTTTTAATTCTGAGTTGGGGCCTAAAGACTTTCAGTTTTATTTCAACTGCCATTGCATTATTGTCTAGATTATGTTCACATGCACAGTCATCTTAGGAGGTAGCTGGAATTAGATAAAAGTCTGCATTTAAGATGAAATTAATTCTAATATAGTCCAATTTTATCAAAGAAATGTGTCATGTTGGATTTTTGGTGGATCTGAACACAATAAACACTGAAGCTGCAATTTTGCCCCTCAGGAATCATCCCAATTTTGACAGTAGAATCAGGTGCTTGAGAGTGTATTTGATACCAGTGACAATGGGAATTGCATCCCAATACTGACGCAGGAATTGCCCCTGAAAACACAGACCCAATCTGATACTTGCAATCAGACACTTTTCTTCCTTATTTCCAGAAACTGTGGATTACTTAAAAAGCAAAAAATACCCAAATTATTGTGGTGTTTGAGCATTAATATTTACTTTCACCAGCTTTCTCTCAGGCATATTTTATCCAACTAAGAATGGGGTTTTCAAGGGGTTATTTTTTTTCCCAGATACATTTTTTTCCCTGGTCCATTTTCCCACCAGACCTTGTCATGCTGGTGCCCTGGCCTCTGGACACAGACACTCCATTTCTTTTGAAAGCAGAAAGAGCAAGAGCAGCATATGTTTGCAAGGCTCCCCACCTGCTTTGCCCCTGCCCAGGAGTCTTCATAGTGGCACAGCAGCTACACCTAGGAGCACAGCAAAGACCTGCAGAGGTTTGCAATTCCCAGACCCACTGAGGCTCCATTAACTCATTTTTGTCTCCTGCCACTTTTATAGGAAAGTTACCAGTGACCCAATGAACAAACAACATTGATATTTTGGTGGCATGATATTACAGTTGAAACTGCCTTGGAAGTGGACTAAGCTGTAGAGAGTGATTAGACTTCTGCCTTGCCTTTCTGGGATTCACACTGGGTAGATGGAGCTAATCTCTATCTATGTCCAGAAGCACCAGATGTGGTTATGTGGTAGGAGTGGGCTAAAAGCACAGCTTTTCTTTCCATTTCCAAGTGCATTGACATATTCTCCCCTCCCTGAGAAAGACAAATGTGCCTTGAGATAGTTTGGCAACATGACAGATGGTAACTACCACTGTGGCTTATTATAGTGCTGCCAATGTCTCAGATGTGCATTAAACTCATACACTGACAGGAAGTCTCAAGGAAGTGTTCTACATTTTTCTGCACAGGCATAATCCCTTTTCAAACAAACAAACTAAAAAGCCAAACAAATAAACAAACAACAACAAAAAAAAAACCCATGAAGATTTAAAACCCTAGCTGTCAGGAAGTCCTGCACTAAAGGGTAAATACTATAGAGAAACTCATGTTCCTGATCTGACGTAACACCATGTTCTAAAACCTGAAACCAGCCTGTTCATTGCTGCACATAAAGAACTCAAAAGCCTCACAACTGCATCCAGCTCTCCTCCAAAGAATCTGAGGTTTCTATCTACCATACCAAGAAAAAGGATGCAAAAGAAGTGCTCGAAAGAGATCACTTTTGAAATCTTACAGGTGGGCAGAAACAGTTACATTCACGTCACTTCAGTGTTCAGAACTAACAAATATAGCTTATTAGTTTTTATAAAATATCACTCTTTGAACTGTTAGGACCTTTTATGTTTTCAAGTGCTGTCAAAACCAGTGCAAATTCTTTGTGGAGAGTACAGGTCATCGGATGTTTGTGCTCACCTTTCTTCTTGGGAAACCTGAGCCAAAATCCTGCATTATGTGGCAATCCCTGTCCATACCTGAAAATCAAACTATAATTTGCCATTATATCTTCCTTTGCTTAGAGAGGCTGCCAAGAAAGGACTTTTAGAAAACTGGGCCAAGGCTCCCAGGATTTTGGCAGCAAAAATCAAAGGTGAAGAAGTTTTCCAGCATCTAGTCACACTTTGTCAGGCTGCAGTTTAGTCCTATGAGCCTTCTTTCTCATCAGCACTGCCAATAACATCTCATTTACAAAGAAATTTAGGGAAAAGGAACTGCACTGAAAACTGCTACCACAGACTCCAGTGCCATGAAGCTGCCACTGAAAAAAGTAGAACAGCTTTTTACATTTTGAAGATGCTGTGTAAAAAATAGTTAACTATCTAAAAAGTAGAATTGGAAGCCAGTTTAGCATTCTCTGTAACACAAGTCACTTAAGAGTTGTTATCATTATAAAAATAATCGCCTTCTAAAGAGGTAATTCCAGAAATAATTTTGGCTGGAGAATTCCAGCAAAATTAATGTAATTTGTGGAGAAAATTGAATAACAAACTGTCCATAGTGTACAAACTATAAAATAGGTGGGAGCTATCATATAAAATTAAAGGTCTGGAAAAGTCATATTGTAAGTTTTCACTCTTTCTTCTGAAAGGGAACTACTCCAGTGTGATATGTCAATGCATGCAAAAAACTGCCACCCATCAGATAGGATTTTTTCCTCTGGTTCTTATTCAGCTCAACTGACTTACATGGAGTTATTTCTATTCTGCACCAGTATAAATGAAAACAAAATAAAACCCATGTTTCTGTCTGAACACTGAAGGCCAGATTTTCAGTCTGTGTAAACAAGAAAAATTTAAGATAGCCTCTGTGTAATATGGACAATTTTAAACAATCTTAATAGGACTATTTTATATGCAAATATAAAAATATAATATAACGTAACATTTCCTTGTTGCCACCATTCACAGCAGGCTTACAGTGCTTATAAAATAACAATTCTTGTAAGCTGTCTGAAACTAAAAGAAGGCAATTTCCTTTTCTACCTTCAGTCTGAATCCAGGTACAGTGACAGTCCAAACAAAATTAATTAAGTCTGTGTTTGTGGGAGGAAAATCTTAGATTCAAACAAGTAAGGTCAAAACCTTTGTCTCGCTGCCCATAACTTTGTCTTTCAGGAGTTTCAAAATTTTTCCCATGATTTAGAAAAAAAAAGGAGATAAATTTGCTAGCATCTCTTTATGTGAGTTTTTGAAAAATCCAAAATGCCACTCTCAGTAGCCAGTCTATTAAATCTTATATTAACTAGAGTGAAAAAACTTCACCAGTAACTCATTTTCCTGTAATAAATGCACCAATAATCTGGTTTGAGTTTCATAAAATTGGCAGTCCACCTAGTAGTCACAGTTCCTGCAAGTGCTAAGAATCACTAGTTTCTGTCTTCAGCAATGCAATTTTGTGGAATTATATTACACAAGACCTCATATACCTCTGCAAAACAGCATTGCTGTGAAAACACCACTTACTGGCTACCTAGAGTTTTACTTGCTATAAGCTGTTTAGACCACATGAAACCTGCAATACACTGTTAGATCTTTACAAATTTCATGAAATCTTTTTCGGATATCCAAAAAATCCTGAACTACTTGAATCTTTTGTCTCCCAGCACTGGGGACTGACCCATAATCTCTTTCCCAGCCAGTACACCAAATCTGCAGCCAACCTTGTCACTGACTCCAACAGCTGCTTAAATTCACCAGAGGGGATAGCAGCAATCCTACTTCTAAAAGAACACCACAAGGCTTACGTTCATGATGCCTTGAGGAGACACTGAAAGGAAGGTCAAAGGTGAAGAAAAGATAAAGTGCAGTACAAGAAGATCAGTAAAGTTGAATCTTCTTGATGGAAAACTCATGTCTGCTTCTTCATGATGCAAACAACATAACTTCATTTCAAAAAGCCTCTGTTTTTTGTTGATTTTTTCCCTTCTCTTTTGCTTTGGAGTATTTTGAAGTTTATTGAAGTTTTTTTCCTTTTTTTTTAGGTCAGAGCTCTGTGCATCTAAAAGCCTTATTCAGTTGTTCTTGTCACGAGTACTTTGTCTTACACAGGCTGCATTACTCTTGTAAACAGAGGCAGCATCAAAGTGAAAGCAGATAGAGTCACATCAGTGGATTAAGGCCTTCTGCATGATAAAGTAGCTACCTAGGGTGGGATAAACTTAATATGTGAAAGAATGTTATTGAGGAGGAATAAAGTGCCAAAACTCTGTCATTCTCTTAGTAATGTCCTAATCTAATGCCTGACACCAAGGCCTTAGGCCAGTGTTAGTGTTAATCAATGAAATACCCATCTGTGTTCCCTGTCCTTATCGCTATTTAGAACTAGCCTAAACTCAATTATTTTCCCTTAGAGACCAAGATGGGATATTAAGTTGAGTGAAAGGGATTGTGTCTCACAAAGAAATCCCAGTGTTAAAATGCAGAGGTGTCAACATTGCTAACTAAATTTCAGTTAAACAGAGATTAAATGCTAGTTCTTTGGACATGAAACACTGCATAGATTAAATCTGGTTAAAAAAATCTTATTTAGAGAGTGGCTAAAAACTGTTAAGCAGTTTAATCAACTTATAATGTAAATTTTCTTTCCTCGTATGCATTATTTATCCCCTGCAATAACCATTGTACAATAAATGTTTGAAGAATACACTCACTAAAGCAATAGGAAAGCACAGTCTCTTGCTGTTACCCAGAGCTGTGAATGATACAGACATTGCCAGATACATAATGGTTATCTGAGGAGTATGTAATTTATCCCATGAGTGAACTGCAAATCCCATAATTCAAAACTGCCTTAGTCACAAATGAGTTATGGAGGTGTTTTTTACAAGTGGGAATAATCTCACATCCCATCGATATTCATGATTGTGTTTTTGGATCATATCACCAAGCTAATATTTTATATCTTTTTTATTTTATTAAAATTTCAATCTTGTTTGGCTTGTCTTTTTGTGTCTTTTTTTTTTTTTTTTTTTTTTTTTTTTAATTAGAACACTCTAAAGACAGGAAGATTCTGCAGAACTGCACAGCCATCTTTTCTATATATTCAAGTGGATATAAAGAAAAGAAATTTTAAAACCTCCAAATTAGCAAGGAATGAATGCTTTCAGCTGCTTTGTAATGAGCACTTTATTTGGGTTAATTTCTGAATACTATCTGGGTTGAAATAACTATATGCCTTTCTTAAGAATTTTCTCTTCTGATTTCTTTTCTAATTGTAAAATAATTGGAAGCACCTTATTACTACAAGCATCCACACCCCCCACCCCCCGCCAAAATTTAAAGATTAACAGTCAAAACTGCTACAGAAATGAGCAGCAAAACCATTTTATTCTAAATGAAGAGATGCATATTCTCTTGGGTGTATATGAATAAAAAGAGGTACTTAAGGGACTAAAACCAGGTAAGCATTTCTAAGACATCATGGAAATTCTAGAGGAAAAAACAGAAGGAACATATTCTTGGCTCACTTTCTCTGCTAATAATTTACCAAATTCAACTATCCTCATGGTTCTGGTCTTGTTCTCAGTATTACTTTTATTTCTCTTCAAATTCGACCATATTTTTTTTGATTGCCAGTGTGCATCTTTTTGTAGCATCTCAAGCAAATTAACTGAAGAGAAAGAAATAGCATTTTTGTAACAGTGGTAAGCACATAATGCTGAGAGGGCATTTGGTGCTGTGGATGTGTTTTTTCTTCTTAGCCAGAAGCATGGGCATAAATGCAGTGAAGCTTTCTGACTGTGGGTATCCCTGCTCTTTCCCTTCTTTCTCCAGCAGAACTTACATTTAGGATGTTCTTTCTCATTGGTAAGTAACATATACATTTTCTCATTTGCAGATTAGCCTCTACTTTTTTAAACTTTGAGTATTTTTCATTGAAAAAATAACAGATTTCTGTCTTGGTTACTTGGGACCCCAGACATGGGAGCTAGTTTTATGTCATATGCAGTCATGAAGAAAAAACAAACAAGATTGTGTGAGAGCTTGGGGTTGTGGGTTGTTTCCTTTTTTTCCCAGGACAGAGGGATACAATATTTCAAATTATAGCAGTTGTGAAATTTTGGTTTACACTGTGCAAAAAATGTAAGTAGTTCTTGGGTCATTTAGATATTTCTCAGGGGGACAGTTGGAAAAGTTCATAAAAAAACATTGTTTGAAGCCCAAAAATGTAATTTGTCAAGATTTACAGGCAGTATTAAAGACTTGAGGAACTAAGGGATTCAAAAATCTGCTTCTAACATAGCTGAGTGAGCTTTAGCTTTACTTTAGAAAGCAGCTTGTCTTCCTGGGTTAGCAGAAATTGTTAATGATAATATACAATAGAAGGTTGGTGCAAGGGCTTCTCTTAAAAAAAATATGCTTTTTAGATCAATTCTCCTCTCCAAGGTCTCAGTATTACTTTGACTGAATAAAATTGTTCCTAGAGGGTTGTATTACAAAGGCTGAGTCTACCCTATTTTGATGATTCCCAAACTTAAAGAGAGGCACACACCACAATAAATAAAAACATGCTGCTAGTAGCAGGCATTTAGAAGTCCCATACTGATGAAAATTTGAAGGCAGCTATTCTCATCACAAATCAACATTTCATGTTCTCAGCAACAAATATGAAAAGAATGTCCTGGTTTAAAATTCTTAATACTTCTTTACTTTTTTTCCCCTTTCAAATTTAGGGATACTTGAGTGGCTTTAGGTGGATTTAGGGTTACGTTGGTAGTTAAGTTGGGTGACTGAAGAGGTCATTGAAAACCTTGCACTCACAAACTAGGGCAAAGTTTTGTTACTTGCTTCACTCTCCAGACTGGCATTAGAAGGCATTGTGTTATTATGGCTCCCATCTCACAAGACAGACATAAACCTGGAGATTCATCCACATGTATGTAAGACTCTATGCCATAAGTTGCATGGGTTTTATTAATATTGAAACTCTAATTCACTTTTCCTGCTTGAATCCCCCTGAAGTTGTTAAAAGCAGTGTACTCTCTGTCTGTAATTGCCAGATAATATTTCTGTATATGATAAATACATGCTATACTGCACAAGTGGCTTCATTTCCGTGACAGTTATATGCTTCCCTGCTTATCAGTTTACAAAAAGTATGGAAGACCTCTCAAAATCATTTTAGGAAACATTGTGAGCTTTGAGATTCTTGTGGTGATGGAGATGAAGGCTAAGCTCTGAACAGTCACAAAAGGCACTTGATACAGCATGGTGTTTTATTTCTTTTAAAACTTTAGAGGTAAGGGGTCCCAGAAAAAATGAGGTGGTAGCACAGATTGCCCTCAAGCACTTCACACACAATCTGAATCCAAATCAGCAGTATATCTATAGGAAATTATCTTCCCTTGTACTGATGGAGAATTGTTTTCACTGACAGAGAACTGAGAGAGGGAACATACTTCAGGCAGACACACAGAGCAAGGAAAGGCTCCCCAGTTCCTTGTGAACCCCCACTCTCTTTCAGTCATGGTCCAATCTCCCAAAACCATGCTAGTGCAGAATGGCTCTGCCCCACCTCCATCAAAGGGCTGGTACTATAAGCTACAAGACAGCCAATCTCATGCAAAGGACACAACCTAATGCAATTCCAATATAAATTATGCATGAATATTGTAGCACAAGACAGTTGGAAAGCACATTGTGTAACTCAGCAATTCAATCACATTTGTTGTTAGTGTACAGTACTGTACACTGTGGTTGGAGGGAGAAACTACCTCAGAGTCAAGTGGATCAAAAACAGTCTATGAGAGCCTACTAAAAAGGGCTATTGTACCCAGCTGACTGAAGTGGAGAATGAAGTACTCTCCCTCAATTAAGGAAAGTGTGGTGGAGCTGATTAACCTGCTTGTTACCGTAGTAACCTGAGATTTCGATTGTGAATGAATACGTAAGGCTGTGGATACCTTTTATCAGACAAGAGTCTGGTGAACAGTTTGAGTGAGAGAACTGCAGGGCTGGAAGGTACTGGCACTTAATCTGTTTATGAGACAACACTTACTTTATAAGAGGTAGTCATTACTACTATATATGCAAGTCACCAATAAATAGAACGACAGCTATGTGCTATGCTCCAATCTGCCATGCAGGTTGTGCACACAGACCTAAATACTCAAAAGCCTTCATCAGTGCAATTCCTCTGTGCCACTGCAAAAGCTACCTGGCTTTGGGTTGGGCTGAGATCTCACAACATCCCCTGAAATCACCAGAGCTCCTGTATGCAAAGTGCCCATGCTTTGGGCACTTGTGCACCTCATCTCTCTGTTCACTTCATTCCTTGTCTTTTGTGCATCTCAGACTAATGGATAAGACTTCATATTTATTAACATTAAGCATCTTTCACCAGCTCTCCACCCCATTGTAGAAAAGGCCTGAGGCTACATTCTCCCCTCAGTTACACCTGTCCAATCCCATTGACTTCAGTAAGATTGAACAGGTGTAAGCAAGGAGAAAATTTGGCCCCCTGTTGTCTATGAATCGCATTATCTGTGTTCACCACTGCCTTGACTTTATGTCGCTGGTAAGTATAATTAATTTATAGTTTGTCTTATTCTCTTAGTTGTTTAATAAATAGATGAAAACAGAAGACTCCTGAGGGACTTACTCTAGTTACCTGTAATAGAAACTCCCCTACTGATACATCTTCTTCAGGAATATCCCTAATACTTCCTCTTCTTTTTATCAATTCTTTATGAATTTTCATTATCTTTGGATTTTGCAGTTCTGCAGAATCACATTTCTTGTGTGCCATGACATGGTTTGTTTGGAAAAAAATGGTGATACCTCTAGCTTTTGAAAATGGAGCTATCTCAAACTGAAAATATCTTCTATGTGACTTTTGCAAAGACCAACATCTGCACAAAGAACACCATCAACTAGCACTTAGTTACAATAAATCACATTGCCATAAAGATTATTGCTTGAATTAAAGCAAAGACAAAATCAGGGAGTATTCAGGGAAGACAGTTCATTCTTTTAATTAACTGGATTTGTGAACCTAAGCTCAGGCTTGCTGAATAGCAGTTATTGTTAGTCTTAGTTTACTATCTGACCACCTTCCAAATGCTTCAGCACTAAATCTATCCTTTATCAAACTAGGAATGTATGAAGCTGTTTCTTGGTACTAGCATAATCAGTCAAATGTAGGCAAACAATCAACTAAAGCAGAAAAAAGAAAAACTTCACCTCCGTGAGAAAACCCCTCCAATAAGATCATCATTACTAATTCCATTAGAACCAGTAAATTTAATGTTAATATACTTCAAGCACAATGAAAGAAATTAGCAATCCATACATGTATTCCATATGGGACTTTTTCTATATGCTTTCCAATAGGTGCTATCATCATCCCTATCCTGTAAGAGTGTCAGAAAAAGGCACATTTAAGCCAAAGATCATTCAGCAGGTCAAAGGCAGAGCGGGCTTTCCAAGGTCCAATTTAGCATGCTGTTCTCTAGGCCAAACCTATTGTACACTACAAGAAGTCAAATGAGTTGAATCCCATTCCAATATGCTCACTTCACAGACACTGAAACCTCTGCACATTCCTGTGCAGAAAAAAAACCCCAAAACAAAACAACAAAAAAAAAAACCACCAAAACCAGTCGGACTTGCCTAGTATAATATTTTCATGTTTTACATTACTTAAATACTATCCATGGTTTCCTTTAAACTTCTAGTGAAACCCAAGCAGCATCAATACATTTACAAAGTCAGGGTGCTGATTGATTGACAGCGCTTTTTGCTGTATTAGTGATGCATTTAGAGTAATTATTGAATGGCCGTTCCGTCAAGAGCAGGCCACCCGCTCCACATGTGGCACTCTTCTCACCTTCTACTAAATTAATGTCTTTCCTCCTAGACATATGGATTTCCTGTCAAGGAAACAATCTCCTTCTAGTAGAGATACAACAGACTATTTTGCCAGCATTGTGCAACTTTCAGCTGATAACTAGAGCTCAATGTATTATGCATGTTCTACTGCTCTAATAAATACAGGATTGACTTGTTTACTACCAGCGCTGTTGTCTTGATTAGCACTGTGTTTCTCTAGGCCATTATTCATTGGTGAGAGGAACCTGCTTTGTTCTCCATTAATCCAACTGTGTGAAACAAACTGGTTAATTTTTCAGCTTGTGTTGTTTGTTACTTAATGAGGAGAAATCGATTATTTCATTGCTATCATTAACACCCTATTTATGAAGTGCAACATCATTTATTTTTCTACTTTGAGCAACAAATTAGAACTTCTTGTTTCTCCACTGAGATTCTGTCTCAAAATTTACCTCACTGGGGCAAAATGGACATCCAGAGTCCGCAGCACAGTGACCTGGAATAGTCTTCAAGACAAGCCTTTCGGCTATGGTTAGTCAGGAATGATTTTCCCTTTTCATTCCCGGAGTTGATACAGGTTTGGCATCTAGGATCCAGAGCTCATGCACTCTGGTTGTTCACGTATCTCCAAAGATTCTAAACAGGAAAATAACCATGAATCTAGCCAAACTTAGAAACTCCACCCATATTTCTACAGCACCTAACAAAGAATTCCCCAGTAGAACTAAAAGGGTTCTTAAGACTGCCAATAAAGTCACAACAAACACTTGCATTTTGTTTAGTGTAGACAATAGAGAGCTTCTACCCAAGGTCTGCTGCCCTGTCTAGGGATGAGGCTGCTCACTTGAATACATGATACACCAAGGCCAACCAGACCGCTGGCTATTGTCACTGTCAGGTGGGAAACAGGAATTACAATGAGTGGGAAAAAAGCCCTGCAAAGAAGTGTCAGGAATGAAAGAGAGAATGGACTGAGAAATTAAGGGAAAATGTCCATAGAGAAAGAAAATCCAAGTATAAAGCTGTAGATTAAAAAATTAGACATAATATTGGTAAAATACAGGTGTTAAGACAGCCACAGCTGCTGCAGGAACAAGCTGCTCGGAAGCTGGGTATAGGATAGCCCAGGTTCTCGAACACAGGGGCCCTTGATCTGCATATTAGATCTGTAAGCATCCAGTCTGGTTATGTAAAGTGACAAGCATCCAGCATGCTCTACTTAGCCTTCCACATATTTTAGACTACCATTTCTGAAAACTTAGGTCAACACAGTATCCATTGTTGAGTAGCAGATATATTTAATTACTTTCTAAACATTATGGTCATTAAAAGTCAAAGATTTTGGCACAGCGCTGCCAATATCATGACTTGTCCACAAACCTCTGATGCCATCTTAGAAAGCTATATTCTGGGCAGAAAGGAAACCATGGGTCTAATCCTGTCCTTTCCAATTCTTTCTGGACGTTTCTTGAACCCTGTAGAGATTAACCTAAACTTTATAACAGTTAAGTTTGCTGCTATGTACTTCCTGGAATGACCAAGCTGCTGGATGCGAATTAGCCTTCCAATTTTTTTGGCTTGTTTCTCAGTCTGCCACAACTCTGATTCTTTTCTTTATCTGTTCATCTGTGAGGTAAAGCATTGTAGAGTCAACCTCTCATTGGCATTTGCATTAGATTGCCACCTCTGCTACACTGCAATTGTTTATGGCTGTGTTTTGAGGGGACACAGACCATACTGGAAGGACAAAAAAAATCTACAGCAGGACCATTTCTGTAGAAGAAAAGAACTTTAACCCTGCACTTCTTAGTAGTCAAAATATATACATCTCACTTTAATTCTGTGAGTGTCAGATGGAAGCACAATATCTGTAAAACTAGTCATACTTCAAAAGACGGATGGGAACTAAAAGGAAGAAAAGTCAACCAAAAAACATCTACTTTTCCTTCAGATCTGAGAGTCCGTTGAGTGCACCCTTTTGCATTGCACTAAAACACAGCAAGAAAGAGTGTTCTTGTAGCATTTCAAAGAGAAGCCAAACATGCAGAGATCACTGTATCTCATGTTACTTTGGAGAGAAGGACGACTGTGGTAGCTGGGAGACTCCCAGAGAGCAACAGAAAGATTTTCTTAAAGGATTAACACGTAGGATGTCCACAGGACATCACTGATTCAGTTCACTGGCTCCCTAGAAACCTGAACTGTCCTTGGTGGCATTATGTGAGGTGACTGTTATTGAACAGGATGATATTGCTGTAAGAGTTCTTTCTTGCAGTCCTCAGAAGCATTTGTAAGGAGACTCACAGTACACACAAAAGTCAGAAAGTTACTATGTGGAGACAGCTATCTTTTTACAGAACATATTGTATCAAGGAATCTCTGATGTAAAGCTGTCTTTGCCTCTCTTCAGCTTGTCCTAGAGGTTGTCACTTGAATAAAAGCACGATTTTGTTACAGCATGCTTTCCATCTTGTTCAGTTTCTACAGGCCAATGTTAAACTATATCTCCCATATGGTATCATCAGTTCATAAAAACAAAAAAGACCAGCCAAGCTACAATTAATTGGTAGATACAGAAGGAAAAAAAAAAAAAACAAAAAAAACCCCACAGTTTTAATGCTAGATGTCAGGAGAAAATACAAGAGGGAAGAGGTTGGACGATTTTATTCCCAGTTTAACTAAAACCTGCCATAGTTTTCTGGATAAGCTATTTAAGCTCTGTGCCTCATGCATGCTCTCTCCTCTGAAGCACTGGATCTGAAGCAAATCAATTTTGGGAACAGAGTGAAGCATCACAGCTCTGACCTGGCAAGAATCTGCCTGATTTCTTACATGTCAAGTTAGTCTGAAGAAGGGAAGGTCCCAGTTATGACTTTGTTGTGGAGAACTTTGTTGCACTCAGTAGATATAATCTAAGAATAGGACTGACCTTTGCACTCCAGTGAGGTCCTTCTTCCTCCCCACCACCGCCAGCCAGGGGCAGTGAACCAGAGAGCATGAGCACATATGGATCAAAAACAATGCAGGGTCATCACATAGATCATCATAGACAGATTCATTAAGTACTGCTAAAAAGATCCTGCTTATTTTAGGAAAAATAGACACTTTCTTGCATTCTAGTGGTGTTCATGTTCAAACAAATGTTCATCATCCCTATAAAGGCTGCACTCACCCTGGACACATGAATTATTTTCTCTTTATTATTCTCTATTGTTATGCTCTCTTTATCTCCAAATTCTGAGCACCTATCTCACCACTAAGCCTTCCTGAAGGAGTAATTTGTCACAGTTTTTTACAGTATCTTCTTCCTAAATAACATTTGCTGTGTTGTGCTATTCTGAGAAGTGACATTATGAAAGCGGCAACAAAGGGCTCCATGTTCAGAGAGGCTTACTAGATTCCTAATTAAATATGGTTAAAAAACACCTCAAAGAGTGCCAGATATGTAACTTTCATCGTGAAGACTCAAGGTGAGATCTGACCAGCCAGGCTCTCCCTTTACTTCACAGCATCACCAGCAGTGCTGTAGCTGCAGCACGATGTTCTGACTGACAGCTTCACTGGGTCTCAGATGCTTTACAGCAGTAAAAGATCTGTCCCGAGGGATCCCTCAGCAATGTTCCCCTAAGCAAGTGCCTCACTGGAATCTGCAGCATCTTCTGAAATGCCAGAGCTCAGCCACTGCAGCAACCAGGAGCTGAGCATTTTGGGGAACTACATTCTGGCACAATGGAGCAAGAACCAGTATAGGGTGCACCCAAGACCTCCTCTAATGACTTAGCTGAAATGGTTTAAGAATTACCAACACAGCAGCTTGCTTCAGCTTCATGTGCTGCCACAGTGTTGCAACTACATTTATGTGGACTGAACTATTTTAATATAATTTAAATTTACCTGAGTGGGATTGCCCTGAAACAGTCCAGGAGGTCACACAGGATTTATTTGACATCTGATCTGTAGGCTGGACTATTCTTCAGCTATGGGGCAGTAGTCAACCAGAAGGAGTAGGTCCTTATGCTACTCAGTCATACCTGCACCTGCCCTGCTCTACCCCCTTCATAGGATCTAAATGGAATTTTTTCTAGAAAAGAGGTAAAGGTCCTGTTTGAAATACTATTTGAGTACTTTAGGTTTTTATTGTAAGTCATATATGTGATAGAATAGCCACAGTTCCACCTAGGCAGCTACTTTTATTACTTAAATCAAAATAAATTATGTGTAACAAACACATGCTTTAGATATCAAAGTGGGCAAACACACCTACTCATCCATATCCAACTGATGTACTATTTTTCAGAGCAGAATCGCCTCTTGAACAAATAAAGATGCTTTTAAAATGCTATAAGCAATTAATTATCTTCTTGCTACTGTGCATTGTTAAACTGTTCTGTTTTCTCCATTTCTCTTTCTCTCCTAATGAAATCAACCATGGCAGTTGCTACCAAGGTTGCAAACAGATTCCCAGAGATATATAACTGTTTTTCCTGTGGACTAGCAGCAACTGGTTGGACAGGAATGGCCCTTCTCCCAGTAGATATTATGCTCATCCTGCTCATAATATGCTAGAAGTCAGAGTCTCATCTAACCTAAGGGAACTGTTACCTTTATTCATTTCCCCACCATACGAAAACATCACAATAATATATTCTAAGAGAAATAAAAAGGTTCCTGTAGATATAGTTTAGGTTTGTTTGTGCTGCTGAAAGAGGTCAGCCCTGTTAATGGCATGTGAGAAGTATGTATACAAAAGTGCTCACTGCTGGGCAATCACTAGCCTTTAATGTGTGGAGAAATCAGCAGAGACTCATATGTATGTTTTATTAATTCTTCCTCTATCTTGGTCTGTGCAGGCCTGGTGCATGCAGTTATTTAGGAATTTACATACCATTGGTTCTAAGGTTTGAGGACAGATAAGAAAATTAACTACCATGCAAATAAATCCAGCAATGCCTTTGAAGAGTCAAGGCCTCCATATAGTCATGCTGCTCTTCAGCTGAAAAACTGTGTAGGAGGATGCTAGCACCTATCAAACCAGGAAGGAGAGCTACTGCTCACAGTCACCTTATTCTGACACTGAAAAGAAGAATCACACTCAATTCCCCATCTAGCCCAATGTTTTGTTTGCTCTGTGAATTTTGTAGACAAAGAGGAACAAAAAGTCCAACAATTCAGGGACATTGTCTAAAGACATATATAAAATTTTACTTCCCTTACAAATAGAGTTACTTTCTAGTGACCTTAAAAAAAAAAAAAAAAAAAGGTAAAAAATACCAAACCCAACACAAACAAACAAAATATCCCCACCAACAAAATCACCAGAACTCTGCAGCTTTTCCTATTTGACAAAAGTAGAACATACTGTTCTCTGTGTAGCTTTTTCCTGGCTTGTTTTCCAGCTCAAAAGCCTAAGTTGGGGAACAAGGACAAATTCTCCTAGTTTTCAAGGGAAGCTTGGAAAAGCAGGTTTATCACAATAGATATATGAAAGTAGTCCCAGAATACAAGGTAGGTGACCAAAACATGGATTACAATATCAAGCAGCACAGAAACAGCAAGAGAACATGGCAATTGATTCTGAAGAAATAACTGCCGTATGTGTAGGGCAATATTCATATTTCAGCTCTTAAAGTCACTCAAAGCAGTAAGCATGATCACCAGCTGCTCTGTAAGGGTCATATAACTGAGAGGTATTTGAATCAGATATATGGGACTGTCCTGCATAAACCAGGTTACATTATGTTCAGGTTAGTTCCCCCATTTCCACACAGAACACCATAGGCAAGAGAGCTAGATGTGTTTATACTCCACACATATTAAATAAATCCAATGTACAGACAACAACAGCTGCTCATGAGCCTTACTCTAGAGCAGGGAAGAGCTCAAATGTTTGCTCCCTTATTCACAAAGACAGTAAAGTGTATCAACATCTGTGAATAGCCTCTACCATCAGGAGAGTCTTTGTCAAGGATAAACTAAATAAAATCTCCACAATGTGTGAAAGATTGGTCTGATTTCTTATTCTGACAGAATCATGAAGAGTCACTGAAATAAATTTTCAATGTCAACTGTAATCTCACTCCAAGAAACTTTTTTAAAACCAAGATGGCTTCTGGATCAAGAAGACAACAACTGCATAGAAGCAGAAAAAAGTAAGGTTTACAGAATGTCGTCTTATAAAAATATAAAGGACAATGTTTGACTGCATAGATACATCCATGGTAGACGGTGAGTCTTACATACAAGAGAGATTTGTTTCATATACCTGGTTCTGAAATGTGTAAGGAACAGATCTACATCCATTGGGATGTCTCATATGTAGAAGACAAAGGTAAGCTTCTTCACTATGAGCACCTCTCTTTTTGCCATGCCCCTGCAAGGCAGTAAGCAACTTGGCAAACAAGCACAGAATAGTGAGCTTCTATCCCTACAGTCTTTACCTGGCAAAGTTCTTGGTGGAATGAGATTCTCTTCTCCTCAGAGGACGCTGGCCAGATGAGGCCTGCAATAACCTGTGAAAATTTGCCATCAGAGAAGATAAACCACTAGGAACTGACAAAAATAGACGCCTGATTTTATGGTATGGTCATTGGACAGGCACGAGTCTCTATTTCCAGCAGAAACATCTAGATCTCTCCACAGAGGAGTCATTCTCATGCACTACCTCTAAGGGGTCTGATACCAACACATGAAGAAAAATTTTTAAAGTTATGGAAAAAACTTAGCCCTATTATATTACATGTCATAACTCTGGTTGAAACCAAGGACATAAAATGATAGCTTCACTGCCTTCTGGTTATTCCACACTTGTGGCAGCAGGAGCTAACATCCGATAATGCCACACTAGTCTACACCATGGCTGAATGGGTGTCTCTAGAAGGATGTAAAACCTTGACACAGCATGATATATGCCTCCAGTGAGTCAAATTCTATTCTCAGGTGGAAGGAAATAAACTCAGAGTGATTACATATGGATTCACATCAACACCAGCCCTGAAAACAGAATTTGACTGACTGTATCTTCCCTAGCTGATTTTACTAATGACTGATTTTTTTTTTAAATGAGCCACACTTAAATCTCCCATCAGTGCAGAAAGAACTCTGCATGCATTGGCACAAAATAGGATCTTTTCTGCTCAGGTTTGCAGTGGTCCTGCTGGACAGGGCTGAGCTGAAGTTTCCTGGAATCCTAGGCAAAGGCAAGGATCACTACGGACTCTAGGACCCAAGCAATTCACCCTGATTAAACCACTTACCTTTGAGAAGGTAGGGCCAATGGTGCTTAAAGCAGGGTGAGGCTCAACGTTTTGCTGACTGCTGTTGAAATTGGTAACAGACTTTGCATATTATATCACCAGGTTTTTTTGGTTGTATTTCACACGCAGTGTTTTTCTGCTTTTGACTTTGAGGTGTGAGGGGGAAGGCTCTAATCATATGGCCTTGTGCAGATGCTCCATTTGCATTTCTATTAATCCAGGCCCTCCTGGAGACGTTTGAGCATAGGCACAGCATGCTCTGCATTTGAACTTGTGAGAACCCACACCACTGCTTAATAACTTAATACATATGTATAGCCTCCTTCAGCAGCCCACTAGGAGGCAGAAGCAGGGGGAGGCGCTATTAGTGCATAGGCTGCAGGGCTCTATGTAAATGCATTTTGACAGGGAGGGTAACTTGCCGAATAAAGAACCCAGCTCCTTAGTGCTGGGCTGGTGCTGATTTAGGTCAGAAAACTTGTTTTACCAGAATTTGTACAAATGAGAGCTCACATGGATCTTCTGGAGAATGTTTAAGGTATCTTAGCAACTTTGCTCGCAGCACATAAGTGTCATAATGACACTTTCCACACAAACTGTCTTACAGGAACAAAAAAATACATCTGAGTCTTTGTTGCTCTCTACTTTTACCTTTCCTGAACACCTCTCCTCAGAAGGATACCCAACCCTGTCTCAGCTAAGTGTCATAATAACCATAATAAGTGGCAGTTTCACCATGTTTGAAGTGAATAGTTAATGGCTTAGAGCAGCAACCTCTAGATACAATGGAGCTGAGATCTCTTAATAAAAAACAGCTTTCCTTGGAAAACAGAGTCAAAAGGGAAAGGCTTTTTATAGAAGATACACTCTGGAGCCCATTTCTGCAGAATACTAGAAAGAGGAGAGGTAAAAGTCCCACAGTTGTCAGCAGAGATGGGTGTAGACAGGGCATCAGGGCTGCCACAGCAGCATGCCTGCACAGCCTGTGGTCTGTCAACCCCTGCAAACACCCTCCAACCCAAACACACCTTATCCATGCAGAGCCACCCAAAACCACTGCCAGCCACATTTCTGCTACTTCTCCCTGGAACATCCTCATCCAATTCTCAATCTGAAAGAAGCCAGGTAGGGATCTGAACAGGGCTTGACTTACATCCAGTGAGAAGCAACAGGTGGGAAAAAGAAGGGAGAAAGGAC
Source organism: Taeniopygia guttata (assembly GCF_048771995.1). Classification (NCBI taxonomy): domain Eukaryota; kingdom Metazoa; phylum Chordata; class Aves; order Passeriformes; family Estrildidae; genus Taeniopygia; species Taeniopygia guttata. The sequence continues at coordinate 15,898,445 of NC_133033.1, forward strand.
CGATCCTGAATGTCTCCTTTTTTTCTTCTCAAAAAGTTACATTGTTTATTTTGATGTAAAATAAAAACTAAACACCCCTCAGATTTCTTCTCCTCTACCACTCTCCTGACCTTAATTCCTGCTTTTCAGCCAGCTCCAGCAGATGAAAGCAGTTAATGTGAAACTCTCTGCAAGGACAACACCATAATTTTCCTACACTTAAAAAAGAAAGTATCCATTACTCTCTCCACCCCCAACACACCCCTTAAGTCCCCATTAGTCTTCTCTATACAGGCCTAACTCACAGTGAATTTACATCAAATTCCAGGAAGAGGTTCCTAGCTGTCCCATAATAAACAAACTGGGAGAAGCAAGGGGGATATCAGCCTCCGGGACTAACACTGGCTGCAGACAAACAGCCACACAGGCAGTAACTGATTGGGCTATAGCCTTTAAAGTGGCAGCTGAGAGAAATGAAAAAATGACATGCTGAAAGCAGCACTAAGAGAGGAGAAGAGCCCAGGTCTGAGAGTCAATCTTAGTCCATCAGGTAAAGAGAATAGATACGCATGGGGATAATTGGTGATGAGACACTTGAAATTAGGTGTATGATAGGTCCCCCACTGCCCAGCCACATTCATTTTTCCTACACTCAATGAGCACTGATGGGCAGGGGTGAGCTAAGAATATTTCTTAAACCTTTGCATTCTCCTGTCACATTTCCATGACTCTGTCTATTCCTCACAGACACACAGACAATTGCCTTATGCAGGCTGTCACCCACACTGCTGCTCTGCGGATGTGTGGCTGCAGGCAGAGCTCGCGGCACAGGCCCTGCTCATGCTCCCACAAGTCTCAGCCAAAGAAAACAAAGCTCAGCCTGCCTGTGTCCATGTCCATGTCCTCACACCAGCACCACGTGCTACTTTCAGCAGCCCAGCACAGCAGATGAAATGGGGGCCTGAGACACGGCAGGATGCCCAGTTTCCAGCCAGTTTCCAGCTAGTTTCCAGCCAGTTTCCAGCTCTGGGGGCCCTCAGGTGAAGGGCAAGGGTAGCCCCAGCCTGGCCTCAGCCACACCTGTGAGAGGATGTGACAGATTAAATCCCAGGCTGATGAGCAGTGAGAGATGGCTGTTCCTTCACATTGCCACCCATGTCAAAATTGCACATTCTGCCTTCTGTCATCTCAAAGCCTACAGACACAGCAAGAGGGGGTGGGTAGGAAGGTTGGAAGCCCACAGGCCAGGCTAGGTACACGGGTTTGAGCAGAGCAGTTCAGGGTGCTCTGGCCACCGAGGTGACAGGGCTGCCACAGCGTGCCAGCACACACACTGCTCCCAGGGATGGGCACTGGCCCCTGCCTGCCTCACACATCTGGGGATGGGCACTGGCCCCTGCCTGCCTCACTCATCTGGGGATGGGCACTGGCCCCTGCCTGCCTCACACATCTGGGGATGGGCACTGGCCCCTGCCTGCCTCACACATCTGGGGATGGGCACTGGCTCCTGCTCACCTCACCTATGCCAGAAGGCACAGCCAGCCATGCTCCACAGGGCCAGCACCCCACTTCTGGGGCTGGTGCCAGGCTCCCCAAAGAGTAGAAAGCAGCCAGCCAGTGTTAGGCCTCTTTTCCTCCTTCCAATTAGCAGTTGATGCTATGAAGTTGCCCCTCAAACCACAAGTGCCACAGCTGAAAAAGGCAATGCCCAGCCTTGCAGGGATGGCTCCTGCTGTCCCACAGAGGAGCAGCCATTCCCTCCGACACCTGCAGGCAGCAGCTCGCCTCACTGAGGCCAGCAACGCCCACTGCTCCCTTTTCTTCATGAGCTTCTTGCAAATGATGTGAACCCATACTTACTAATTTACATTAAGTTCATTTAACACCAATGAAAGAGACCAGAAGTGTCTAATGAGCAAACTGTAATGAGCTACCAGAAACTGCTAATCACGTTCAGTTTATGCATTCTTGCTTCATTCTTATAGAGTATTGTTGTAGAATAAATGCTTTGCTCTTATCTTGCAAGAGGAAAAAAAAATCTCTAGGTATTGTACCAGTGAATAACAAAGGAATGAACAAGCTTCTGGTTTTGCACTGCATATAATGATAGAGATGCTGTGAATTCTATGGACAAAGTACATGAAGAAGTACCCACAAGTACTGAAAATTTAATTAAAAGTCAGAAAGCCATTGCAATGAAGACTCAGCAGAAAGCCATTTATTTTTAAAATCTAATATATTCTTCATGACTAAAGGCTAAAGCACATGCTGACTTACACATTTAGCTGTAACTGATTTAAGCTACTTGATGATTTTTTGCGCACAGGGTGGCGCTCAATTTGCAATGGAGTAAATTGGCAGAATTTAATTTGGTGGATTTTTTTAACTCTGCAAAAAGAATCCTCATTAAAACCTCACGATAGGCTGTATACTTTTTTCATCATTAACCAGCCTAACTGCAGGTAAAAGAGATACAATTATGGATTTATATAAATCCTATTGTCAATTTACAGCTCAAAGACTGGTGAGTTACCTCATTTTAAATAGGTTATTTTTTCCCCTTAACCTTTCTTTGTTTTAATGAGGATTTGGTTTGTCATTGTCAGGGTGCTTGTTTGCAGGAAGGTTTCTCATCATGTGAAGAAGGTATAAGGAAAAAGGATAGAAGACCTTTTACTGAATTTCAAATCCCATCACAAACCCTGTCCTGGACATTCTGTCTTTTCCATGAAGACAGAAAAAACTCAGCTGCTGATTCCTGCCTCTCTCAGCCTCACATCTGCTCTATCTCATGCTTTGGTGCTTTCCACCTTACTCACGCCCAATTTTTTTCTTCTTTGCTGCACCTTATTTTAATTCCGCCTCCCACCAAAGCACCATTAAATTCTTTGTTCTGCCTCATTCAGAACCAGCAGCAGCTCCAGGTTCAGACCACATGGGCTACATAGAAAATTGACTGAAAAATGCAACTTAAACCTGGAACTCTCAAAATATGAGGATAGCCAGTGCTGTCATCAAGAGACCCTCCTGTTCAACAGGAACCCAAGGTCCAAAACAAGGTCCCACATATTCAATGAGGCAGATTCTCAAGTGATAAATTACACAAGTTCCTAAAGAAGCTGAGCAGCTGTCCCACTAAATGTTTGTCCATTAACAGAATCACAGAATCATTTCGGTTGGAAAGGGCTTCTGAGATCATAAAGTCCAACTTTTGACAGAACATTACCTTGTCAACTAGACCACGGCACCAAGCACATGTCCAGTCATTTCTTGAATACCTCCAGGGATGGTGACTCCACTACCTTCCTCAGCAGTCCATTCCAGTGTTTAACAACCTTCTCCATGAAGAAATTCCTCCTGATGTCCAGAACTTCTAAGATTAATTAAATTTCTGGTTTTAATTCTTAGTCTCCAAGTAGGTTGACAATGTTAAGCAAGAGGAAGGCTGTCACATTTATATATTACTTCATAACAGCACCCAGAAATGCAACTACTCCTCTTGCCTGAGTGAAATGCTGCCTCTCCTTTCCTTTAGCAAGTTCCTCCAGAAGCTTCTGAAGGATAAGGTTGAGGACCGAAGGGATAACACCAGGAGGGAGCTAGTGGCTAATATCATCTTCTACCAGTCTGTTACCCACACCCCCTTCATTTGAATGCTTTCAGAATTTTGCTTACTATTTCATCACCCATCTGCGTTTTAAATATTACCCTGCAACATACAAGAATGGATACAGCAAGCCGAGGGTGAAGGAATTGTTCCCATAAGTAGACTTAGAAGAAAGAAATGAAAAACACAAAGAAAAGGGATTTGTAAGAGGGTCTGGATTTTAACCTTCCTTGGGGTGAGAGAATAAGCACGGCTACTACTCTAAGCACTTAGATGTTGAAAGCTGATGTTTTTCCTCTTTGAATTTTTTACCAGTTGTAGCAATTAAATGATAAAGTTGTCTTTAGCTCATTAGATGATGAGTTAATTATATGCCAAAATTAACCTTTGTTAAGCTCTTAATAGAACATCTTTTTCTGAGTAGCCACAGCCTGTGTTAAAATTCTTAATGATCTGGGCTAAAAAATCAATAACTTGTATGACTTCCATATATGAACTGGGAATTAAATGTATCTTTAAAACGTACTATAATGATAACCTCAAGCTGAAATTGAAATAAAGATATTCCTTGGTGATTTCAAGGACAATACTTTCACCAGTGTGAAGGCCACTAAAGAACATTGCCACTGGGGACAGCTATCCTGCCTGCAGCACAAAGATAAATCAAGCTAAGACTAAGTCCAAGATCTTGATTTTTCAAGTATTTTTTTTGCTGCAGTCCTGTATTTCACATTTATGATCCTCCTATACATATCAATGTTCAGTCAGGACTGACTGTTCTCTTCTTAAAAGTTGGAGGAGTGAATTCATTTTGAGAACTTATATACCCTTATCAATGATCAAAAGAGTCTAATCATTCCCCCATGCAGGGAGCTGATAGATGCAGTGCTATGCTTTTCCCCATGTAATCAATTTCTAGCTAATTTGACAAGAACTCAGGAACCATTCTGTAGTTCAGGTCATATTAAGTATTTTATGTTTAAAGAAGCAAAAGTCCTATTGTTTGGCACTTAAATTGCATATGTCTTACTGAATATTACTTTGTATGATATTAATACATTAAATGGGGAGATATCTCATTAAAATAACATGCTCAATCTGAAGTGTCAATTATCTATAGTTTAATGCTTTTTCTTCCTTTGGATTCCCATTTGAGCCACCCACAGAAGTCTAATTCATATACTTCCTGGTACCAACTCAGAGACGGAAAACTTTAAAACCGGAGACTGGTGATTTCATCGAAGTTTCATTCAGAGTTATCAAGAATTATTCTCCATAACCTTGACTTATACTGTGACTATCATCTTCAGGTTCATTTTCTTCCTCTAATGCCAGAGAACATCTTCTCCTTGGGAGATGAGCAAACCTAGCTCCCTGATGATGTTCAGCTGTGACTTGCCACAGTGCCTTGTAACCTACACCTCAGTTAGCCTGTGTGCAAATCTGGACAGAACTGAGCCAATTTTTAAGCCTCACCATTAATGCATTAATGATTATGAATTGAATGGAGAAAAAAAAATATATAAAAATAACTATTACTTCTTAGTCTTTTGTCTGATAACAAGTTTAAGTATTTGTGAGGTGATGAAATAGGAAGAAAATAAAGGTAAGGTTTCAAGTTCACAGTTAAGAATAAAAACAATGTTGTAAAATCTTTCAAGCATCTTTCAGCTAAAGGAATTCTGTGCATATTTTTAACAGCATGGCCCTATTTATGATATTTACTTTCAATAAATCTGTGTAGGATCCACATCTCAGACCTCCCAGACATGCCAGGTTGCTTGAGAATAGACGTCTCACAACTTGACCTTGTAGTAGAAGGTGCCTCCTTGGGTGCTATTGCTAGGACAAGTCAATTTGAACAGATATGGCAAGGCAGGCTGAAAGATGGGAATTATCAGTCAAGATTGCTCTGCCAACAGGCACAGATCACTGTACGATAGCAGGCTGATGGTTGTACTACTCCCTGAAGGTAGTTTGGTAAATAAGGAGGTTATGGATATGTTACTGTCAAGCATGAAGAAATTTTTGTTGATATATTCTCAGAAACTAAATTTTTTTCTTTAATAACCTGCAGGGCTACTCTTCAGTAAAATTACCAGTCAACTCTGACAGCCTAGGCTACAATAAGCTGAATCACACTCCAGGTCTTTAAACATTTGGTTTGCTTTTTGTTACTAGCTTGCTTTAAGTGTGCTTAGGAGAGTGCAATACAAAGTAAAACTGAATCTTTTCAGCTAATCAAAAGAGGGAAGTCATCAGAGAAAGACTACACCTGTTTAAAGATGCAAATTGATAATGGAGTTGCATATCAAAACAATACTACTGTTCATTTTTTAAAAGCTGCAAATTACTAATCTTCAGCCTTTATTAATAACCTATTAAAAGTTTCTATCAGTGAAATTTAACACAACACTAAACAAAAAATACAGCACAATGAGGATACATTGCCTTCTTCAGTCTCACATTTGAAATGCAATGATCTTGGTTACCAACTCTGGCCACTTTTTCATTGCAAAAGAATCAAAATTTTAAATTGCCCTTCCTACACCTATAGAATAAAGGATTGTATTTTGCCTTTCCCATTTCAATATGCACAAACAGGAAGCACAGCACCACAAAGGGACTTAAAGAGCAGAACCTGCCCATATCAAGAACTGGGCCAGGAAGTATTATCCTCAGAGGAAAGCAGACCATCAAGTAGGGCATTCTGTGTACTTGTATGCAAAGTCCCATTTTCAATTAAAGCATTTAAGAGTCTGATAAGGACATCAGAACACAAGAGAGCCTTATAGTTGGCCCAGAAAATTAAAACCGTGAATGGCAGATCATCTGCTTATATCTTCCTTCTTGGTCAGACTAAATTAGTTTAAATTGACAAATATTAATTAAAAATTACCTGTCTGCTCAATGGTGATCAGCTGAAAAAGGAGCCTCCACAGAATTCTCTTTATTGTGTCTTACTGTGAGACATCAGACAAGGCACTAGCTTTCCTGCAGTGCTGAGCAGGCTGGCTCCTTCATCCTCTAAGAAAGCAAATCCTGCGATTCAACAGCAAAGTCATGAGTTGCCCTAAGAAATTTCAGCTCCCCAAAATTCTATCAAGCCCAGAGCTGGAATCTGTTGCTCGGCTTTTTTTTGTTTTGTTTTGTTTTTTAAGCTACAGACTCCCCAGGTTCTTGCACAGCTCCTTTCGGTTTAATTTCTCACCCGCTTGACTAGAGACAGAAGTAGGAATTAGCATTGCTTTCACATCCTCCGCTTCTCCTCACATCTCAGAGCAGTGATGTTTTTTGTCTCTATCAGGCAGCTCAGAACCTGACCTGAAGCCAGCTGGACAAGGCTACAGTTCTGCTCTCCAGGGGCCTGACAATTCATTCACAATCATCCTGAAACTGCCCACAGACCTCCATGGCATATAATGCCCACACCACGTGGGGCAAGCAGCCAGGGTAACTGTAACCCCAAGGCCCTACTTTGGACACCAGATACTCAAGAAGTCTGTTGGTTGCTTAATTTGATCTAAATTGCCCTAAACAATCACATTTTGATAAAACTGGTGCTGGATATATTAATTTTGCTCTGCATGTCAGGCAGAGTGGAAAACTAAATCAAGCAACAAAATGTTGATCACTCCCTAAATAAACCATTCAAAGGACATCAGTTTTTCAATCACATTCTTTGGAGAGGTGGTAAAATTTAGAGGTGTGGGAGAAAGGCTTCCCCATGTACACTTTGTCAGGCCCACCCCATTCTTCACTGAAGCTGGGAAAGGCAGCCTCTGACCCTCAGAGCAGTGGAATGCAGGCAGTGGTCTCTCCAATTTCTCCTCCAAACTAAACTGAAAGGTCCCTGCCTGTCAGTCAATCCTCCTGCTGTCCCTTTGGCCAATGTCCTGGCTAGACTGGGTAATATCATTCTGAAAAGTAACTTCACAATTAATCAGCCACAGAAAAATCTAAATTTAACCTCTGACCCTATGCAATCACCTCCACAGGGATATGAGCAGGTCCTGGTTTTATGAAGCAAAATCTCAGACTGCATGGGTAAAAATACATTCTTTCAGGAAAGAAATTTTCAATGATGCACTGACGAAAAAAATAAAATCAAATAAATAAATAGGTTTCACTGGGTTGTAAAACTGGTGAAAATGCAAAATTTCCTAGCTTTGTGTATAGATGAGATGTCAAGAGGATTTGAAATACTTAGATGTAAGAGCAAAAAAGGATTAATAAATAACATACAACATATATGCAATATAAACCAACACTACAATTTGCCTCATTTTTTCACAGAAAAGAAATACATAAACATGAACATGCCAAGGATATGACATGGTGCTAAGCTACTGCAGTAATATGTCCTTTAGGTATGTGGGTAGGTGGAATGGATGGAGCCAGCATAAACACATATACACCTTATTTATTACCTGTCTCTATCCATATGTTATTTCCCCCTGTCCTCAGCAGATTCTTTTGTGTGTACAGAGTTCAAGTAAAATGCTGAATGTTATGAATGCATAAGCCAGTGTGAGATTCAGCAAATTGAAAAAGACCAAGATACCACCCCAAAGTTGCCTCACTCTTTGCTTGCTCTTTTTTCCTCAAAAACGCAAGTTACATTTTCTTTTGGTGGACCAAGGAAAACTACATCATCCCATGACTCTTTACTCAATTTTCAAGCCTGTTTACTTTTGTTTTCTAGAGGACACGTTTACTAGAGTGTTATTGTCCTGCTTGCTATAGCCTATAGGGAATTGTTTTGCATAGTTTTTGTACCTGACTTTTTTAGGTATCAATTTTGTGACAATCAGTATGTGTATAAGCACACGCTTTGTCTCCTCACTCCAACAAAGTGATCACCATGAAGGGAACTGGACAGGTAAGAAAACAACATATTCTGAGTCTATCAATCATCAGCATGGATTGAACAGTTAGACACATATACAGAAAAATGAGTGTTGTCAGCAGCCACCATGAAACCATCACCAGTAACTGCTGCACTGTCTTTGCTATGTGTCAGACCTTGCCAAGTAATTGCACTGCACCAAGTAGATGAAACCTACACTCCAACCGTGTGGTGTTTATGTTGTAACATCAGTCTGCAGGTTCTCTTGACACAGCTTCTGTCCAGTGACCCATACTGAACAAGCCATGACCACATAAGTCTCCAATACAGAGCAAACATCAAGCCCTAAGTTTCTCCTTGCAACTCCTTCACAGATGAAAACTAGTCCAGGCACACCTATGTGTCAATTGTATCTCACCTATGTGGTGCAAATAAGAATTAAATCCAACTTTCTCTACACTGCTGAATCAGGAGCGCTGAATGACAATCCAACCTTTACATTCTTATAAATAATGGCTTTTCTGTTTGGGTAACTAACATGTTCTGCTGCTCCATGGCTTACCTTGGGATCCAGTCTGTCTGTAACTCATCATTGCCAATGTCAGCTGGTCCAGCTGGGGCATGTGGACAGCTGGAGGTGTGCAAGGACTCATCTTTCTAAGTATAAGCACTCTTAGAGCAATCATGAAAATTAGTTGAAGACACAGCTCACCACCTGAAGCTGAATAAATGATGAATGGAGTATTAGATGCATACTTACAATCCCTACAATTATAGAGGAATACTCTTGAGGAATACTCTTAAGGAACATGATTAAAATTAACAAGTATGATCAAATTAACCTGGCTACCAGCAAAGTGGTCAACTGCAGAAGAAACCTTATTAAATGGCTAAAATCACTGTCTAAATTCACTCCAGCTACATAGGAAATTTCTTTATGGTCTCCTATGAGTCACAAACTCAATATGCAACTGGAAAATTTTGTTCTGTTTATGTGGTTGTCAGATTCTTATTATAGGCCAGATTAAAATAGGGAATTGCCATTTTGCCCAGGGTTCAGAAAATACTTTTGACTATGTATTTACTTTTTTTTCTTCATCAGAGGGAGAAGGATTCAGATAAGTGAAAATTAAGACACAGGGGCTTTAAAAGTAGCAAAGGCTCACTGGCAGCTTCTGCCACTGTGTCACTGCATGCTTTGTAGTAAGTTGTTTTGTGTTGCTCATTCTGCCTGCCTAGGCCAGTGGAAGTCTGCTCTGTCTGTCAAGAGTAATCCTAACATTAGGAGACTCCAGGCAAAGGACTGAACATGGTCTGGCACTCCCTGTGGCTGTTTGTTTGATGCTGATTTCACAGCCATCGAATGAGCCCTTAACCTTGTCACTCGTAGCTCCTTTTTGGCAGAATGTCAGGTAACAAAATCGACCTTGAGAAAATGCCAGACTTTTCCAGTTCCTCTTCAACAGAAGTTCCAGTTGTTTTGTCAGCAGTTACTCAGCTCTTCATATTCCCAGGTCATTTTCACTAAGTTCAGAAGCAGAATGCACTGTCCCACACTCCATTTCACTAGTGCTAAACTACTAAAAATTTCCAGGGTAAGAACGCATATCAGTTGTAGGATTTCAAATATAATCCTACTACTTCTCAAAATATGTATTTTGTACTGTAGAAAAATCAATAAATAAGCAATTACCTGCTATGTTAGACTACAATGATACCAATAGGTGGAACTAGTTACACTCAGACAAGGAAAGGAACAGTGACTGGTTCTAAGCCACAAAAATTGGGAAAAATATATTTCTATGCAGATCAAGAATGGAGAGAAAAATTGTGAACTTTGTTACATGAAAAGCATTTACACGTGTTTTTATATTAATACTGGGGGTTTTCTTCAATGTTAACTGTCTGACTAAATGCCCAAGTCATCTCCATACCAAACCCTTAAGGTAGTTATCAGACACAGGTAAATATTTTTGAACTCATAGGCTTTAAGATAGTTCCAGATTTTAATCCTCAGTAACTCACAGAAAAAGAGGATGGATTTTCTCTTCTTGTTTAATTTGTGGGACAAAGCAATATATTAGAAGTACCTGTTGATGAGCTGGTATTGCAGAGCTAATGCCATGACTATAGATTTTCTCTCACTGGTCATGTATTTGTTCAAAATGATCTCCATTTTTTTCCTGAATACTTTGGTATATGTATTTATGTATGTATTTAGATACCTATTTCTTACCTGCTAGAGCAGGAGGAAGGGAAACTCCCTCTAGCTTCTCTTCAAACTCTGCAGAGTGCTGTTTCAAATCAAAAGTTCTTATTTATTACTAAACTTCCTTCATAGATATATTATGTTGGTAATCCATCTTCATGTTTATAGTTGCACTAAGACAAATAAATCCATGCACAGTAGCCTTCAGGGTGTTTATTGTGTTATTCAGTAACATGTAACAAGAACTGCATGTGAAAGTCATCATTTGGGGAGTTTTACCAGCCTGTCTCTGAGGCCAACACAAAAATAAGAGGATGCTGGTTTCAGACAGGAACAAATTGCTGTGATGTTTCTGATGTTTCTGGTGCCCATCAAAATCTGCTAACCAAGATGGTTCTAATGGATTTATCTCCTGTATGGGGCCCTCTGCTCCCAGTGCTACAAATCATTAAACACGATGTGGTCAGGTGAAAAGCCTGACCCTCAGCACTCCTCAATGAGCAAACTGAAAGAGCATGTGCACTTGATGAAGGTTTGTCACAAGGGAGCCTGCTGGTTCCTCCATTCCTTCAAGGGACTCATCCACAGGGGTGATACCTTGTTCTTGAGCTGTAACTGTGCGTGAATGAAGGTTTCTCCCTCTTTAGTGACATCTCCTTTAGCCTGGAGATGGAGCAGGCAACTACAAGGATAAGAAAACCCCGAAACTGGCACCAGAGTTTAGGCAGTAACTTAAATTCACCCGAGCATTGCTAAAATCCTACAAGGACAAGACAAGGACTCCATGTGACCCCATAGACAGACAGCTTACTCCTAAGACTAAACACTGGAACCAGCAAACCTCCAGAATCTATTCACTCCTTCTTGCAGGGCTTCACAGCTGCATTCTACTTGCAGGTACCCCAAGGAAGAATCACAGGTGGATCTCTGCAACACTGAACCTTTGAGCAGCACAAATGGTAGAAAGTTGCTGACTATTTAGATACTAGAGTCCTCCACTTCAGCCCTCCAACCCACTTGGGTAAACATGCAGGTTTTTTAAATGTGCAGTTCTTGATTCACAGGCTGGATACAGGGTCAGGGCTAGAGGGACTCGGTGAGGCTATCGCAGTGGGAGCTAAAGTAGAGCAGCACAGAAAAAGTGTCACTGTCATTCTCTATTGAAATCAATACATTCCTTCAGAAACCTATTAAGTAAAGTATAGCCTATGACAGGAAGTTTAGAAGAATGCAACAGAGCACCTAATTCTGTGCCTTAGATCTGAAGAACAGTAGTGCAAATGGGAGAGCAATTTGCATAGAGTGATCTCTATCACACTGCAAGCACAATTTCTCTCTCACTGGCTGGAAGCTTAAGTAGCTAGGCCATCTCCAGGGTGCTTCTGAATCATTCTAAAATAAAAAGTGAAAATAAACTTGAGCAGCTCTAGGAAAACAGAAAATTAAGGAGGCAAAAGGAAATGGAAATCTTCCCCAGTCAGCTCAGGCAGCCAAAGCCACACTACAGCTTGACAAAGTAACGCATCTTCCAAATACACGTGCAAGATTCTTCTCATTTATGTTACTTTGTCACAATGACTTTGGCTGAAAAGTCCTTTTCAGCCCTGCAGCCCCTTCAGACATATTTGCTGAAGACAATCATAGCAAAATATGAATGTTAGCCCTGTAGCTGTACATCATTACGCAGATGTGAAGACAAATACAAGACGGTTTTAGAAGAAAACTGAAGTGAAAAAGGTAAATGTGTTGTGACCTTAGATCATATGGCACTATTTTCTGAAGTAATCTTTACTGAATTCTTCTTTCCAGCTTCTTGATTCTTGTTTTGTTAGAAGTTGCACATGGCTCACAGCTCCCTCCTTCCTGGGCAGACCACTGGGCAGAGCCCTTCATGCCCAGCCCCTCACGCTCCCATCACTGCAGAGCGTGTGCTGCATCCTGGGCTGCAAGCTTCCCTGAGAAACAGGGACTGACAAGCAAACTTCCTCCTGACAAAAAAAGGTTTTTCTCCCATTGAATTCACAGCATTAAGTTGCTCACTGGATTTTCAGAATTAAAACCATTATTATAAGACACCAAATGCCTTTTGTATTAGTATAATAAAATAATATAATCATCTCTTGTCCATGTGCAGGGAGGAACTGCAGTACCAGAAGAACTGTTGAGCTTTGTGGTCCCCTCCTGCCTTTTTTCTGGAAAGGAAACCAGCTGAGACATCACAAAGAAAATAACCTACCTCTGGAGCTGCTATTGATACTGCACTACATCTTAAATGTTTCTCTGCCAGAAAATTCCTCTGACTTTTGCTAAGAATAGCCAGCAGAAAGCTGGCAGAGAGTATCATCATTATTTAATGACTGTAAAATAATAGTCTGTTATAGGTATGCTTAAGCTTTGTAAACCATCAAGAAAGACTGGAATTTGACAAAACATTGGAGGTAAATGGCTACTAAGCACCTGAGTGCATTTTATTCCACAGAGAGGCTGAAAGTCAATGGAAGATACAAAGCAAAGTCTCCTTCCATAACACAGTTTAGGTATGGTTGCAAAGGGCACATGCATTTCAGCTCTGGTTGAGATTTGTGTTAAAATGGCCTCCCAAGGGTATTTCTCTTTGGTTCTACATTCTTCAGTTTTTGTAGTACATCAAATTCCTCTTCAATGAACAGAAGGAAAAAGAAGACATCAAACTAACCTCCAGGTGAGAACACTTCATCACATTAATGATCAGGTTAACTCACCTGTGCTTCCTGAAGCTTCAGCTGGAGAGGGAGGTAATCTTTTTGGAGACAACATCATCTTTGACACAGCTGTGGTATTTCTGCAGTGGGTACTATTATGCACAAGGCAATCCAAGTACTTTAAATACCTTTGAATTTGTAGGTATTTGTTGCTAGGGAATGTGCTCTGGGAGGCACCAGTGGGGAGAACAGCTTGCAAGCTCAGCACAGCACAGGCAGCTGTGGGACTCACAGAGCTCACCGGCACTGCATCAGTCCTGCATAGCTCCAGATTTTGGCAGCTTTTTGGGGTCCAGGGTTTTAAAGCAGCAATCTTCTGTCATTTTAAAACATAAACTGGAGACTGCAGAATAGCATTCAGCTTCATGAAGTGGATCAGCTTTAAAAAGCAGCATCATAAACGAATATAGTGCAGCCCCATGTTTATCGCGTCTCAGTGGTTTACAAATAAAATCTGTTTATAAGCTTTTAAAAAACATCCTCTTGTAGGCACTGCAAATCCAGCTTAGAACCTGCAAATCAGGCTGAGCTTCAGCAGACACAGTATAAGTTAACGGTCCAGTTGTTGGCCTCCCCTCTCCCTGCATAATATTTAAACAAGCACAAAAATACAGGTGTAAGCCAGGACCATCACTAGATCTGCAATTTTAAGTAATTTCCTATTCATACAA